>NW_026968254.1:487882-787882 GCF_028390025.1 Pseudophryne corroboree | reverse complement strand
ACCAGTTTGTTACAAACAGATCTGGCATTCCAGAGGGCACAGGATAGGGGGTATGAGTTTGTGGGAGAGATGTGAATTAGATTTTCAGGGTTGCTGTAGCGATGAGGTGGGATTAACTTTGAGGGCAGGGATGATGAGAGAGTAGTGATGGTACGGGTGCCTGAGCTAGGAGGGGAAACTGCAGGAGGTGGGCAGGGAGGGAGGTCAGTGTGATGTGGATGGGGGTGTGGGGAGGTGACAGGGAAGGGAGAGAGGGAGCAGGGCTGAGTTGTGGGGTAGCAGGACCATGGGGCAGAGGTGAATGAAAGTGGGGTAACAGGAAAGGTTAGATCAATAAATGCACAGCCAAATGGCTTTGCACAGCCTACACCATTGGACTTAAGTAGAAGACTATTACAAGTGAAACCAATAATTGAAATCTGTAACCACACCCCACCCCCTCAAATGCCAGGCAATAAATTACCTTAAAAACAACAACCAGGCATTCCACAAAGATTAAACTGGGTCTATATCATTCAAAACTTTAAAAAAGTACTTCAAAATCACATACTATGCAATAATGTTTCAATTTGCATAACCCAGCAGAATTAGCTTTGCATATATAGATATAGTGCAGCAGAATATATTGGTGGTTGTAGTCAATTGTAATTACCTGTAGGTGACAAGAAGAGAAGAAACGTCAATTCACAATCGATATCAGCTGAAGATAAATTAACGCTGATTGAACGCTGCTGTTATGTGTCAATTTTATCACGCTTTGATAAAAATGCACGCTTAGATCAATAAATGCACAGCCAAACGGCTTTGCACAGCCTACACCATTGGACTTAAGTAGAAGACTATTACAAGTGAAACCAATAATTGAAATCTGTAACCACACCCCACCCCCTCAAATGCCAGGCAATAAATTACCTTAAAAACAACAACCAGGCATTCCACAAAGATTAAACTGGGTCTATATCATTCAAAACTTTAAAAAAGTACTTAAAAATCACATACTATGCAATAATGTTTCAATTTGCATTACCCAGCAGAATTAGCTTTGCATATATATATATAGTGCAGCAGAATATATTGGTGGTTGTAGTCAATTGTAATTACCTGTAGGTGACAAGAAGAGAAGAAACGTCAATTCACAATCGATACCAGCTGAAGATAAATTAACGCTGATTGAACGCTGCTGTTATGTGTCAATTTTATCACGCTTTGATAAAAATGCACGCTTGGATCAATAAATGCACAGCCAAACGGCTTTGCACAGCCTACACCATTGGACTTAAGTAGAAGACTATTACAAGTGAAACCAATAATTGAAATCTGTAACCACACCCCACCCCCTCAAATGCCAGGCAATAAATTACCTTAAAAACAACAACCAGGCATTCCACAAAGATTAAACTGGGTCTATATCATTCAAAACTTGAAAAAAGTACTTAAAAATCACATACTATGCAATATTGTTTCAATTTGCATTACCCAGCAGAATTAGCTTTGCATATATAGATATAGTGCAGCAGAATATATTGGTGGTTGTAGTCAATTGTAATTACTCAGCAGAATTAGCTTTTCATATATAGATATAGTGCAGCAGAATATATTGGTGGTTGTAGTCAATTGTAATTACCCAGCAGAATTAGCTTTGCAAATATAGATATAGTGCAGCAGAATATATTGGTGGTTGTAGTCAATTGTAATTACCCAGCAGAATTAGCTTTGCATATATATAGTGCAGTAGAATATATTGGTGGTTGTAGTAAATTGTAATTACCCAGCAGCAGCTCTACTGCACTCAACATCACCAGTGCTCACAATATATATAATGCTATATACTATGCCATAGTGGTGCTTACTATATAACACCTCCTACTGCGTTCCCCCTGGCAATGAGCATGACACCCAGAGAGTGAAACCCCTGGCAATGAGCATGACACCCAGCACGTGAAACTCTTGGCATTGAGCAGTTTTTGTAAAAGTAATTAGAAGCTTTACTGTAGGGCATAGTGTATCACAGATATTGTGGTGAGTGACATAATATGTTCCAAAGGGCATTAATGTGTGGGGCTTAACATGGTGGAAATTACTGTACTTTTTTCCCTGTGGTGGCCGAGGTCTGTTGGTGCAGGGTCAAGAACTGGGGTGTAAGGTAGTCTTTGCCTGCAAGGCTACGCCCATTTTATGGAGACCATACCCATTTTTGCGATGTCACGCCCCCCCCCATCCCGTCCGGAGCGCTCACGCAAATATAGTTTTTTTTTTATATATATATATGGGGGAGGGGCACAATTTTTAATGCCAATGGTGGCGGGGGGCACGCATTTTTAAATCTCGCATTTGAAGCCAAATTGTTTAGAAACACCCCTGCAAGAAAATATCTGCAAATCCAATGTTACCATAAGTGTGGCATATACCTGCGCTTGCTGCTGCACAACCTCTATTCATATCGCTGAATTCAATTAGGGAGATGTTCTCACCCCGCGAGCAAGCGCAGGTATATGCCACACTTAAATGTATGGGTATGGTCTCCATAAAATGAGCGTAGCCTTGCAGGCAAAGACTACCTTACACCCCAGTTCTTGACCCTGCACCAACAGACCTCGGCCACCACAGGGAAAAAAGTACAGTAATTTCCACCATGTTAAGCCCCACACATTAATGCCCTTTGGAACATATTATGTCACTCACCACAATATCTGTGATACACTATGCCCTACAGTAAAGCTTCTAATTACTTTTACAAAAACTGCTCAATGCCAAGAGTTTCACGTGCTGGGTGTCATGCTCATTGCCAGGGGTTTCACTCTCTGGGTGTCATGCTCATTGCCAGGGGGAACGCAGTAGGGGGTGTTATATAGTAAGCACCACTATGGCATAGTATATAGCATTATATATATTGTGAGCACTGGTGATGTTGAGTGCAGTAGAGCTGCTGCTGGGTAATTACAATTTACTACAACCACCAATATATTCTGCTGCACTATATATATGCAAAGCTAATTCTGCTGGGTAATTACAATTGACTACAACCACCAATATATTCTGCTGCACTATATCTATATTTGCAAAGCTAATTCTGCTGGGTAATTACAATTGACTACAACCACCAATATATTCTGCTGCACTATATCTATATATGAAAAGCTAATTCTGCTGAGTAATTACAATTGACTACAACCACCAATATATTCTGCTGCACTATATCTATATATGCAAAGCTAATTCTGCTGGGTAATGCAAATTGAAACATTATTGCATAGTATGTGATTTTGAAGTACTTTTTTAAAGTTTTGAATGATATAGACCCAGTTTAATCTTTGTGGAATGCCTGGTTGTTGTTTTTAAGGTAATTTATTGCCTGGCATTTGAGGGGGTGGGGTGTGGTTACAGATTTCAATTATTGGTTTCACTTGTAATAGTCTTCTACTTAAGTCCAATGGTGTAGGCTGTGCAAAGCCGTTTGGCTGTGCATTTATTGATCTAAGCGTGCATTTTTATCAAAGCGTGATAAAATTGACACATAACAGCAGCGTTCAATCAGCGTTAATTTATCTTCAGCTGATATCGATTGTGAATTGACGTTTCTTCTCTTCTTGTCACCTACAGGTAATTACAATTGACTACAACCACCAATATATTCTGCTGCACTATATCTATATATGCAAAGCTAATTCTGCTGGGTAATGCAAATTGAAACATTATTGCATAGTATGTGATTTTTAAGTACTTTTTTAAAGTTTTGAATGATATAGACCCAGTTTAATCTTTGTGGAATGCCTGGTTGTTGTTTTTAAGGTAATTTATTGCCTGGCATTTGAGGGGGTGGGGTGTGGTTACAGATTTCAATTATTGGTTTCACTTGTAATAGTCTTCTACTTAAGTCCAATGGTGTAGGCTGTGCAAAGCCGTTTGGCTGTGCATTTATTGATCTAAGCGTGCATTTTTATCAAAGCGTGATAAAATTGACACATAACAGCAGCGTTCAATCAGCGTTAATTTATCTTCAGCTGATATCGATTGTGAATTGACGTTTCTTCTCTTCTTGTCACCTACAGGTAATTACAATTGACTACAACCACCAATATATTCTGCTGCACTATATCTATATATGCAAAGCTAATTCTGCTGGGTTATGCAAATTGAAACATTATTGCATAGTATGTGATTTTGAAGTACTTTTTTAAAGTTTTGAATGATATAGACCCAGTTTAATCTTTGTGGAATGCCTGGTTGTTGTTTTTAAGGTAATTTATTGCCTGGCATTTGAGGGGGTGGGGTGTGGTTACAGATTTCAATTATTGGTTTCACTTGTAATAGTCTTCTACTTAAGTCCAATGGTGTAGGCTGTGCAAAGCCATTTGGCTGTGCATTTATTGATCTAAGCGTGCATTTTTATCAAAGCGTGATAAAATTGACACATAACAGCAGTGTTCAATCAGCGTTCAATCGAAGTGAAAAAGAAGGAAAACAGAAGCACACCAATCTAACAAAACAAAGAAAACTGAAGAACTAATAACAAATGTGAGTCACTTACTCCTCAGATCACTCACCTCCTGATTGTTGCATCTGATTACATAGCACAGAACTACCTTACTTGGACATTTCATAAACCATCCATTTCACCTACAAATGCCTGTATCTGTATTATTGTGATTTTGTTTTTTAAGCACAGCTGCACCAATGCAATTTTACCTGCAAACACTTAAAACATCTAACATAATTACCATTGCTTCTTAAACCTCTCACAATCCTTTCATTTCTTACACTCCAAATACATTTCTGCACCCACTTTATCTACGCTTTTGACTCATTTCATACTAAATCTACACCCCTTGAGCCTACACTGCTTTTCTCACCTGCATTTCTGCAATTCTTCTGCTCGGATTGCCTTACAGTCTCCTCTCCTACTTCCACTACTTCAACCTATTTACCTACTTAACACTATGTCAAGGTTTTCTTATACTCCCCACATCACTCAGTGTCTACCTAATAATGTATCTTTATCCTTCCCCACTAGTCTCCTCCACCTCCTCCTCTCTCCCCTCCTCTGTCTCCCCTCCATCCCTCTGTTTCCTTCCCCCACCTTTCCTGTTACCCCACTTTCATTCACCTCTGCCCCATGGTCCTGCTACCCCACAACTCAGCCCTGCTCCCTCTCTCCCTTCCCTGTCACCTCCCCACACCCCCATCCACATCACACTGACCTCCCTCCCTGCCCACCTCCTGCAGTTTCCCCTCCTAGCTCAGGCACCCGTACCATCACTACTCTCTCATCATCCCTGCCCTCAAAGTTAATCCCACCTCATCGCTACAGCAACCCTGAAAATCTAATTCACATCTCTCCCACAAACTCATACCCCCTATCCTGTGCCCTCTGGAATGCCAGATCTGTTTGTAACAAACTGGTCCCCACTCATGACCTTTTCATTTCCAACTCCCTACACCTACTAGCCATTACTGAAACTTGGATTATGCCCTCTGACACTACTTCTGCTGCTGCTCTCTCTGCTGGGGGCCTTACATTCACACACACACACCCCGACCTGGGGGTCGCCATGGGGGTGGTGTTGGGGTCCTTTTACCTTCTAGTTACTCCTACCAACTCATACCACCAGAACCATCCCTTATATTCTCTACATTTGAGGTCCACGCCATATGCCTCTTCCAACCAGTCCATCTTAGAGTAGCTGTCATTTACCGCCCCCCTGGCACTGCTTCCAAATTCATCGACAACTTTGCTTCCTGGCTTCCTCACTTCCTCTCTTCTGACATTCCCACCATTATCCTAGGCGATTTCAACATCCCTATTGACATCCCCACACAATCCCCTGCCTCTAAACTCCTTAACCTCACCTCTTCACTTGGTCTCTCCCAGTGGACCTCCTCACCCTCCCATGTGAATGGGAGCTCACTGGATCTGGTCTTCACTCACCGCTGTGATATTTCTGATTTTTCCAACTCCCCATTTCCCCTCTCTGACCACCACCTGCTCTCCTTCAACCTATCTCTCTCGACTTCCCCATCTCTACCTCCTAAGGCTACCATCACTAAGCGTAACATTGAAGCTATTGACACCACATTCCTTTCCTCCCTGTTTGACTCACTTCTCTCTCCTATTCTCTCTCTCTCATGCCCTGAACAAGCCACTTCCACATACAATGCTTCCCTTACTTCTGCTCTTGACTCTGTTGCTCCACCAACCACTATTCACCCTTGCAAATTAACACCTCAACCCTGGCACACCAAATGCACCAGATATCTGCAAAAATGCTCATGTACTGCTGAGCGACACTGGAGGAAATCACGCTCTAAGGCAGACTTCCTCCATTTCAAACTTATGCTCTCATCCTTCAGTGCTGCCCTTTCTCTTGCTAAACAGTCATACTTCAAGAACCTCATCTCCTCCCAGTCTTCCAACCCCCGGCGCCTCTTTGCCACTCTCAACTCACTCCTCTGCCCACCTCCACCTCGTCTCCCTTCCTCACTCTCTGCTCTTGACTTTGCCACTTACTTCACATCCAAAATTGACTCCATACGTCAGGACATCACATCACACCAGACTATCAGTAACCAGCCTTCTCCCATCCCTTACCAACCCTCCCCATCCCTCGCACCAACTCTGTCATCTTTCTCCCATGCATCTGGAGAGGAAGTCATGGCCCTCATTCGTTCCTGTCCCCTCACCACCTCCCCACTTGACCCTATCCCCTCCCGCCTCCTTTGCCACCTCTCTTCTTCTGCTTGTTCCCATCTTTCCCACCTTCTCAATCTCTCCCTCTCATCAGGCACTGTCCCCTCTGCCTTCAAGCACGCTCTCATCTCTCCTATTCTTAAAAAACCTACCCTTGATCCAAACACTCTCTCCAACTACCGACCCATCTCTCTCCTCCCTTTTGCCTCCAAACTCCTTGAGCGTATTGTCTACAACCGCCTTACTTCCTTTCTTTCCTCACACTCACTGCTTGACCCATTCCAGTCTGGCTTCCGTCCTCTCCACTCCACTGAAACTGCCCTTACAAAAGTATGCAATGACCTCCATGCTGCTAAATCTAAGGGACACTACTCTCTACTTATTCTACTTGATCTCTCTGCTGCTTTTGACACTGTGGACCATCCTCTCCTACTGCAAATCCTTCACTCCATTGGTCTGCGTAACACTGCCCTCTCTTGGTTGTCGTCCTACCTTTCTGACCGTTCATTCTCTGTCTCCTCTCATGACTCCACCTCCCCCTCACTTCCACTAACTGTAGGGGTACCCCAAGGTTCTGTCCTTGGTCCTCTTCTCTTCTCTCTCTATATGTCCTCACTAGGTAAGCTCATTAGTTCTTTTGGTTTCCAATATCATCTCTATGCTGATGACACTCAAATCTATCTTTCCTCTCCAGACCTCTCCCCTACTCTCCTCACTCGTATCTCCAACTGTCTCTCTGCTATCTCTTCCTGGATGTCCCAGCGCTTTCTTAAACTTAACATGTCTAAGACCGAGCTGATCATCTTCCCTCCCTCCCGCATAATCTCACCTCCTACAATCTCATTATCTATTGATGGCACTACTATCTCCTCTACCCCCCAAGCGCGCTGTCTTGGAGTAATCCTTGACTCCTCCCTCTCCTTCAAACCACACATTCAGCACCTCTCACAAACCTGCCGTTTTCATCTAAAAAATATTTCCAGGATCAGACCCTTTCTGACCCAGGATGCTACTAAGACTCTTATCCACTCACTGGTCATCTCCAGACTGGACTGCTGTAATCTCTTCCTGACTGGCATTCCTGACAAATACCTCTCTCCACTCCAATCTATCCTCAATGCTGCTGCCCGGCTCATTTTCCTCACCAAACGCACTACGTCCACCTCTCCTCTCTTACTAGTCCTTCACTGGCTCCCCTTCCCTTTCAGAATCCATTTCAAGCTTCTCACACTTGCTTACAAAGCCCTCACCCACTCCTCTCCCATCTACATCTCTGATCTTATCTCGCTTTACACTCCCACCCGTCCTCTTCGCTCTGCTAATGCACACCGACTCTCCTGCCTACGGATTACTTCCTCCCACTCCTACCTCCAAGATTTTTCACGTGCTGCACCACTTCTCTGGAATTCCCTACCTCTCCCCCTCAGACTCTCCACCTCTCTACAAAACTTCAAACGGGCTCTCAAGACCCACTTCTTCACCAAACCCAGCCAAATCTCATCCTAAACCTCTGTTCCATGCTCTCTATGTACCCCATCTGTCTCACCCCTGTCTGTCTACCCCTCCCTTTTAGAATGCATGCTCTCACGAGCAGGGCCCTCTTCCCTCATGTGCTTACTCTTTTCTTACTTTAATAATCTTCAGCTGCACCAAATCCAGCAGTCTTCTGCCACCTGATACTTATTCCAGTGTCATCTGCTGATGTAGCTATGTTTATTTACCCTGTACTTGTCCTATATTGTCGTCAACTGTAAGTTGCTGTTTTCCTGTTTGATTATTTGTTTATGTACTCTGTAATTGGGCACTGCGGAACCCTTGTGGCGCCATATAAATAAAGGATAATAATAATAATAAATAATATAATATATAGCAGTACGGTACAGTAGGCCACTGCTCTACCTACCTCTGTGTCGTCAAGTATACTATCCATCCATACCTGTGGTGCATTTTAGAAAAAAACATGTCTCGGCAGAGCAATCTATAAATCCATCATATTTCAGACAGCAACAGTGGGTATTGTAATAGTCACCCAATCCATCACTTTTATAGGGTTACATGCACCCACATGCTACAGCCTGTCTCAATAATTTTACTGTCACGCTGTGTGTGTTTGTGTTTTTATTTGGGTATTTTTTGTTGTTGTAGAACTACAGGTACCAGCAAGCCCGTTATTTCCCCGCCTGCTGGTACTTGAGGTTCTCCAAGTACCAGCAAGCGGGGGAGGCTTGCTGGGCCTTGTAGTTCCACAACAAAAAAACAATATTCTTTTTTTACACACATGGCTATCAGCCCGGCACCCACCACCCAGGGGTGCTGGGGACAGCCTCGGGCTTCACCCCTGGCCCTTGGGTGCCTCGAGGGGAGGAACCTCTTGATTTAAGGGGTCCCCACTCCTCCAGGGAACCCCGGCCAGGGGTGACTAGTTGGAGGGGTAATGCCAGGGCCGCAGGGACCTACATAAAAGTGTCCCCCGGCTGTGGCATTATCTCTCTGGCTAGTGGAGCCCGGTGCTGGTTTTAAAAATATGGGGGACCCCTACATCTATTGTCCCACGTATTTTTGGAACCTGGACCGGTCTAAGAGCCCGGTGCTGGTTGTCTAAATACGGGGAACCCCTGTCCAATTTTTCCCCCAGTATTTAAATAACCAGGACCGGCTCAAAGAGCCCGAGGCTGGTTATACTAAGGAGGGGGGACCTCACGCATTTTTTTTAACCCATTCAGACCCTTCTCCTTTAAGTTAATGGAAGCCCTGGACAACAAAATTGCATTCATGTCCTCCTCCCTCACCCTTCCCAGTCCCAAACACTCATTTTTTTTTTCTTTAAAAATTTATAATATATAACGAGAACAATGAGCAGGCAGGCAGCGGGCATTGGCGGCATCGGACTGAGATAGAAATTAGTGGTGGAGGGCTGGGTCAGTTGATTGTGGGCGAGTTTGTAAGCCATTGGCGGTGGCAGCGGGTATCGGCTCAGAGGCAGTAGCGGGCATTGGCTAAGGGTCATCGGCAGGATTCGGCGGACATTATGGCTGTAGTGCCTCACTAGCCACTGACCTCACCGCACGCCACTGTGGGACAGATGTAACATGCAGAGAGATGTAGATTTGGGAGGGGGAATGTCCTAGCATAACTGTTAATTGCAGTGTAATACTGTAATTCAGCTGTGCAGCATTTGTGGCTAAATGTCAAAGAAGCCAGTATTTACCCTGCATGCAAAACAATAAATGTATTTGAACATACCTCCCAACTATCCCAATTTTTGCAGGACAGTCACTTTTTTGGGGAATGTCCAGCTAACCCAAACAACCCCCCCCCCTTCCCATGGGAAATGGGTGGGGGGTGGAAGGCTCCCTGTAGCTTGTTGCTCTGCAAATATGCACATTGTGGGTAATTCAGACCTGATCGCTAGGGTGTGTTTTTTGCATCCCTGTAATCAGGTAGTTGTCGCCTACAGCGGAAGGGAAAATTTGCTGTGCAGGTGTGTGATCACATGTGCACAAGAGCTGCACAGCTCAGCACTTACTCAGCCATTGAGGTGACGTCACAAATCCTCCCACAAAACGCCGGGTCCCTCCAGTGTTTTTCCGGACACTCCCTAGAAACATTCAGTTGCCACCCACACAAACACCCTCTTCTTGTCAATCTTCTTGTGATCTCCGGACCATCGCACTTACGCATTGTGGCGCATACGCATGTGCAGTGCAAACCAGATTGCCCGCTGGGTGAAAATAAATTGAAACGATCTGGTCTGAATAAGCCTCAATCTCTATTCACGGGAGACAGAGGGGCTGGGGCATGGCCAGCAGCTCACAGAGCACCTATAATGACAAAAATGGGAGACATGGCTCATGATCGCGATATACCTGCGAAGGTACGCCCTCTACTGATTGACAGGCAGAGGCATTCGCATTTTCTGCGGGGCACCCGGAGAAAATGTAGGCACACGCACAGGATGGACCCTGCGTATATGCCCCCATCCTCTTCATAGTTTTTGCGGTTGGAACGCGTATTACGATCCAAACTGAATTAGGCCCTATATGTCTTATATACACGAGCAGTGTGAAAACATCAATCGATGGGGGTAATTCCAAGTTGATCGCAGCAGGAATTTTGTTAGCAGTTGGGCAAAACCATGTGTACTGCAGGGGAGGCAGATATAACATGTGCAGAAAGAGTTAGATTTGGGTGAGTTATTTTGTTTCTGTGCAGGGTAAATACTGACTGCTTTATTTTTACACTGCAAATTAGATTGCAGATTGAACACACCACACCCAAATCTAACTCTCTCTGCACATGTTAAATCTGCCTTCCCTGCAGTGCAGATAGGTGGTCATTCCGAGTTGTTCGCTCGGTAATTTTCTTCGCATCGCAGCGATTTTCCGCTTAATGCGCATGCGCAATGTTCACACTGCGACTGCGCCAAGTAAATTTGCTATGCAGTTAGGAATATTACTCACGGTTTTTTCATCGTTCTGGTGATCGTAATGTGATTGACAGGAAGTGGGTGTTTCTGGGCGGAAACAGGCCGTTTTAGGGGCGTGTGGGAAAAAATGCTACCGTTTCTGGGAAAAACGCGGGAGTGGCTGGAGAAACGGAGGAGTGTCTGGGCGAACGCTGGGTGTGTTTGTGACGTCAAACCAGGAACGACAAGCACTGAACTGATCGCACTGGCAGAGTAAGTCTCGAGCTTCTCAGAAACTGCACAGAGATGTCTTATCGCAATATTGCAAATCTTTCGTTCGCAATTTTAAGATGCTAAGATTCACTCCCAGTAGGCGGCAGCTTAGCGTGTGCAATGCTGCTAAAAGCAGCTTGCGAGCGAACAACTCGGAATGAGGGCCATGGGGGGTAATTCTGAGTTGATCGCAGCAGGATTTTTGTTAGCAGTTGGGCAAAACCATGTGCACTGCATTTACGAACAGATGATTTTTTATATAAATTTTAAAATGTTAGTAAATGTGTTTTTTTTTCAACCTGGAAGCCCAACATCGATTAAGATCGATCTTAAATAGACCCCTGGGTTTTAAGCATAACCATGGTTGAGTCCAATGGTTAATTCACATTGACCGAAGTTCTAATTAAGTCACCTGTGCTCAAGCATGATATCCTTAAAATCTGGATTGCAATGACAGCATTTTGGAACTATGCCTAAGGGTTTAATTTTTACATTTATCCACTGACAATAAATCTACCTACAATATCACTGTAACTTGTTATGATTACAGTATTTCACTAAATAATTTAATTTGCTGAACCTTCTGTAAAAAGAAATATTAAGCTGCTGTAATTCCCAGATGCAGCAAATTTGTTAGCTAGTGGGCAAAACCATGTGCACTGCAGGGTTGGGGGGGGCAGATATAACATTTGCAGAGAGATTTAGGTGGGTTATATTGTTTGTGTGCAGAGTAAATACTGGCTGTTTTGTTTTTACACTGCAATTTAGATTTCAGTTTGAACACACCGCACCAAAATCTAACTCTCTCTGCACATATTATACACCCCCCCCCCCCCCCCCTGCAGTGTTCATGGTTTTAGCTAATAAATTTGCTGCTGTGATCAGATCTGAGTTAAGCCCTATGTATTTGGCACTGGCAAAGGGTTAGAGGCCTTGCTGTAGAGCTCACACCTTTCTTATCATGCATTGTAATATTTCCTATGTCCTGATGTTGTGCTCTCTGCTCCATCCAAGTAAACAGCAATGTAGCATGGCTATCAAAGAGCGTGAAGATTGCAGATTTCCTGGGATTAATGCTAAGGAATGCTATTCCAGAGGCTGCTGCTTTAATTCAAGTGTCACTGGGGTTAAATGGTGTTTTTACCTTAAAAACACAGGTAGAGTATATAGTACAGTGGTAAAGTGGGAGCATGTAGTGCTATTGATTACAGATTTGATGGAGCTTAAACATGGATAAGGTCCATGGCTCTAAGAGTTTATCTTGTGTATCCTTTATTCTTAGTCATGGTCAGATAAGATTAGAAAATACCATTTAAGTGGAAATTTCCTGTTAGCTGTTTTTCAGTTTGCTCAACTGTCTGATTAACTGGTCCTAAAAAAGGACCAAAGGAGCTAAATTGCCCTGTGATCTAGCTAAATTGCCCCAGTTAAAAAAAAAAAAAAAACTAAGCTGCTGTAATTCCTGGATGTTTCCTTACTGCATCAACAGGAAGTGACAAGAAACAATGTAATGTGGAACCGTACAGCAGAAGGGATTGCGGCTACCCCACAATAAGTGCAGCGGAATGTAAGAAGAGGAATTGTTGCTTTGACTGCAGCATTCCCGGGGTTAACTGGTGTTTCTTCAAGTCACAAGGTATGGAGCTGCTGTATAGTTACTCGCAAGTCAGTAGTTGTATGATGCTCACACCTGTTAAACTGGATACACACAGAATGCCCTACACAGGGGGTGAAATGAGCGCCCCCCCCACCCCCCGTACGCTCAGCACACATCACGCTGTGCTGAGCGGGGGCAGAGATGTGTGCTGAGCAGTTTGCTCAGCACACATCTCTCCCCAAAATCGGGCCGTGAATACGGACCTTTAAACTGGATCCACACTTAGATTGTCTGTCCATTTTTTTTTTCTAGTTGAAACAAAATTATGCTAATATGTGGCAGCAAATGACAATTGACCATTTGCTCACAAACACTGGAAAACATCCAAAAATGGTCATTTAGATAAATTGGTTAAATCCATTTCATTTAGCTAATTTATCCAAACTACCTTTATTGTATCTTTGTGGGTGAATGATGTGTGGGTCAGTGTTGAGGGTGGTGGAGGAGATGGGTAATAGGCACAGCAGGGTGTGGACAGTCAAATAGTGTGCTTAGAGGTTCAGAGTCATTGTATGAGACTCTGGCAACAGTGACTTGATGAGTCTGGTGTCCATAGGGTGGGACGCATTAACCTTTTTATGCTATTGAAATAGTTCTCCTCCTGACCGACGCAGTTCCTTGCTCCGAGGTTGGTGTATTGTCCTGTTGCAGCGCCTCTCCACTGTGGTCACAGTGAGCTGTGTGGTGTTGCTGGCGCATGCCAATCTCCCCCCAACCTCCCTCTTGCATTTCAGACCTACGTACGCATGATGGGATCTTGTATGATATGCGCGTGTGCTGTAGAGATGAAAGTGGGGGTGAGGAGGCAGATCGTGAGATGGGGAAACTTTGTGGACTGTTAGCGAAGGGGAGCACTGGGCAATCTGAGTTGCAAAGAGGGCAGCAGAAGAGGTTATTGCATGTGCACTGGTGACAGGTCCATCCTTGGTGGCCAGCCTCAGTGGTAAAGGGGTACATGAGCTAGTGTCCCTTGGCCAGCCATGTACCATGGCCACCTCCCTACCTCCTATATATTCTCCCTGATCTGTCACTTTGTTACGGTCTGCTGCTGGCACTGGTGTATCGTCCTGCAGATGCCGTCTCCGCCCATTGCTGTGACTTCCCCCAGAGTTAGCCACACAGAGTGACAGATCTGGGAAAATATATAGGAGATCATTACTTTCACTTGCAGCCTACCTTATTTTTTGCAGCCTAGCATGCTCCTGACCCCTTCTCTCACTAATACTTATACAACATTCATGAACTCATCTTAAGGTTTCTTTATTATTCAGTCACACTGTCTTGGATCCAAACCATTTCCTGTGGCATTGCAGTCAAACAATTGAGCTATTTACCCTTGCATAGAAAGGTATAATCTAAGCTAGAGAATTCTATTTGGAGCTCACCTTGTACTTTGTGAAGAAATAATCAGCTTTGTGGCTGAGCAGATATATGGAGTGTGTGGCTGCACACTGCATTGATCTGCTGAGTTGCAATGCTAATAATTTTTTTTTTGCAAAGTACCAATAGCTTCATTGTGAAGGTGGAAAGAAGGGTGTTACGGCATGGAATGTACAAACTGCGAGACCCTGCTGGTAGCGCCTTTGTCTATTTAGTAGGAAGGGCACGTAACAGCCGGGGGGCAATGGAGGAAGCCCCTTTAGGGCTGGAGCCCGGCGGCAACTGACTCCGTTGTCTCTGGCAGTTCCGCCCCTGGACTAGAGGAATGGTCAAGAACATGGCAACATTTAATGCCAAAAAATGCAAAATCATACACGTCTCAAAAATGCAAAGGCTAACTATAATATTAAGGGCATTATAATGGCAAGAGGAAAGCTATCTAAGTATTACTATTTCAGGTGAGCAATGTAACAAAGCAATAGGAAAGGCAAGTCAGATGCTTGTTTGCATAGGTTAAAGAACCAGTAGCAGAAAAAAGTAATACAGGTTGAGTATCCCATATCCAAATATTCCGAAATACGGAATATTCCGAAATACGGACTTTTTTGAGTGAGACTGAGATAGTGAAACCTTTGTGTTTTGATGGCTCAGTGTACACAAACTTTGTTTAATACTCAAAGTTATTAAAAATATTGTATTAAATGAACTTCAGACTGTGTGTATAAGGTGTATATGAAACATAAATGAATTCTGTGAATGTACACACACTTTGTTTAATGCACAAAGTTATAAAAAATATTGGCTAAAATGACCTTCAGGCTGTGTGTATAAGGTGTATATGAAACATAAATGCCTTCTGTGCTTAGATTTAGGTCCCATCACCATAATATCTCGTTATGGTATGCAATTATTCCAAAATACAGAAAAATCCGATATCCAAAATTCCTCTGGTCCCAAGCATTTTGGATAAGGGATACTCAACCTGTAATGCCACTGTATAGGTCCTTGGTACAGCCACATTTAGAATCCTGTGTTCAGTTCCAGAAGCCATATCTCCAGAAGGCTGTAAATACATTAGGGCAACTAAAATTGTGCATGGCCTACATCACAAAACTTACCTGGAAATACTAAAAAATGTTGATGTGTATAGTTTGGAGAAGGGAAGAGGGAACATACAGTAATAGAAACATTTAAATATATAGGGAGGAATGTAATAGGGTGTGAGAATCAGAAAGTGAGAGATTTTGTGTTTTTTCCTGTTGTTTTTTGTTTTGTTTGTTTGATTGTTTGTTTTTAAAGTGGCAATCCTTTACATGGCAAAACCAGGTTGATATTTGCCATGTAAAGGATTGCCACCGTGGGCATGTGTAGAAGGGGCACTGCTACTGTTGGCATTATGTGTGTAAGCTGCACTGATATGGTGGTTATGTGTATAAAGGGCACTGCGACTGTGGGTATTATTATTATTATTATTACATGCGGTGTAATGACAATAAGATAGTGCTACTGTGTGGCGTATTTGCTTAGATTTAGGTCCCATCACCATAATATCTCGTTATGGTATGCAATTATTCCAAAATACAGAAAAATCCGATATCCAAAATTCCTCTGGTCCCAAGCATTTTGGATAAGGGATACTCAACCTGTAATGCCACTGTATAGGTCCTTGGTACAGCCACATTTAGAATCCTGTGTTCAGTTCCAGAAGCCATATCTCCAGAAGGCTGTAAATACATTAGGGCAACTAAAATTGTGCATGGCCTACATCACAAAACTTACCTGGAAATACTAAAAAATGTTGATGTGTATAGTTTGGAGAAGGGAAGAGGGAACATACAGTAATAGAAACATTTAAATATATAGGGAGGAATGTAATAGGGTGTGAGAATCAGAAAGTGAGAGATTTTGTGTTTTTTCCTGTTGTTTTTTGTTTTGTTTGTTTGATTGTTTGTTTTCAAAGTGGCAATCCTTTACATGGCAAAACCAGGTTGATATTTGCCATGTAAAGGATTGCCACCGTGGGCATGTGTAGAAGGGGCACTGCTACTGTTGGCATTATGTGTGTAAGCTGCACTGATATGGTGGTTATGTGTATAAAGGGCACTGCGACTGTGGGTATTATTATTATTATTATTACATGCGGTGTAATGACAATAAGATAGTGCTACTGTGTGGCGTATTTTGATTTGGGGTGCTATTGTGTGGCCATGCCCCTTCCTTGTGATACCACACCTTCTTTTTTTAAGGAGCGCACTGTCCCTTTATTAAGTATTGGAGAGAGGGCCCAAATTAATAGTTTGCAGGGAGGCGCCAAACACCCTAGCACTGGCCCTTTGGTAGGGGACAGGATTTGCTTCTGCTTGTGCACATATGTTATGATTGCCATCCAACAGCACTGGTTTTGCCTATAACACTAACTATAAATATTTTGAATTGGTCCTGGACCACCAATCCAAGGCACCCCTGCAAGTGTCCTGAGGCACCCCAGGGTGCAGTTTGAGAACCACTGGTCTAGTGAGTACCCAGGATAATTATTGTAGCTGGTCTGCGGGTAACAGCTCTCAGATCCACTTCTAGAAAAAATGCAGCAATGTAATTTGAGTGACAAACTGCAGAGATGAACCCTTTCTGTGACTGCTGCACAGGGATCACACAAACTCTATTCATAGGGCTGACTTCACTTAGATGAGATGTTCTCACCCCGCAAAGAAGTGCGAGTATATACCGCACTTACGGTACCATTGGATTTACAGATATTTTCTTGCAATACACTATGGGGGTCATTCTGAGTTGATAGCTCGCTAGCAGTTTTTAGCAGCCATGCAAACGCATTGTCGCTGCCCACTGGAGAGTGTATATTCACTTTGGAGAAGTGCGAACACTTGAGCAGCAGAGCGCCTGCAAAATCGTTTCAAAATAAGACCAGCACTGTAGTTACACTTCGTGTGCGTTGATTCTAACAACCGAGGGACGGCTTTTGATGTCACACACCCATCCAGCGAATGCCCAGCCACGTCTGCATTTCTTCTGCCACGCCTGCATTTTTCCAAGCACTTCCTGAAAACGGTCAGTTGACACCCAGAAACGCCCTCTTTCTGTCAATCTCCTTGTGGCCTGTTCTGTGATTGGAATAATCGCTAGAACTAGTGCAAAACCACAATGGACTTTGTACCCGTACGATGCGCATGCATCTGTGCATTACGGAGCATGCGCATGCACAGATTAGCCATTTTTTTTCAACTGATTGCTACGCAGCGAACAACGGCAGCAAGCGATCAACTCGGAATGACCCCCTATATACATAGAAACATGGATTTTTACTGCAGGAATTATGGTTAGTTTAGGGGTATCGGTTAGGGTCATTAGAGGTGTAGCTAGGGGTCCAAGCGCCCCTGGCAAAGTAAGGGACTGGCGCCCCCCCTTTCGATAAAGCATTGCAGTCCATTGGCGGTTACCATGTTGGAGCCACAGCAACTGACCCCCTCCCCCACACGCTGCCCTACATCATCGGCTGGGATTCACTGTTGGTGTGAAGCCACTGGGAACATTCTGGTAGCATTAGCAGCAATCTGTGTCATAGATAGGGAAGGCAGAAGGTTAACTAGCTAATAGCAGTCTGTTGGCAGCAGAGGCTGGGCGGGGGGCTGAGAATGAGCCAACGCTGATCAGTGTCCAGTCTGCTCAGACAAAAATATTTTGTGATCAGGGCTGGTTCTAGACCAAAGGGGCCAATGGCAAAAATTTCCTTTGGCACCCCCCCCCCCCCCCCCACACACACACACACACACACACACACACACACACACACACACACACCAAAAAAGAACATATCCCAGTTTAACATAACGCTATGTGGTGCAAGGTGTGGAGCTGGTCACTTGTATCAGACCTCTGACATTTGCCTTTTCACCCATATTGCATACTTTTTCTTGCAGGTTGTGTCTTAATTCAAGAAGTGTTCTAAGTACTTCAGCTTAGTATCTTTACTGACCCCTCTTTACCCCACACTACATAACTGACCCCTCTATACCCTACACTACATCACTGACCTTTCTATAACCATCACTGCATTACTGACCCCTCTATACAGTACACTGACCTCTATATACCTGCTAGTACATCCCTGATGCCTATATTCCCTAAGCTAAATCCCTGACGCCTCTATTCCCTACGCTACATCCCTGACGCCTCTATTCCCTATGCTACATCCCTGACGCCTCTATACCCTACGCTACATCCCTGATGCCTCTATTCCCTACGCTACATTCCTAATGCCTCTATAACCTACGCTACATCCCTGACGCCTCTATACCCTACGCTACATCCCTGACGCCTCTATACAGTACAATGCATTACTGATCCCTCTAGACCATACATCCTCATTACATCAGAGAGATAGTGAAACACAGGAAAAAATAAGGATAAAGTGGACTACAGAAACTGATGCTCTAAACAAAGGAGAGAGAGAGAAAAGCACAAGGGAAAGTGGGCAATCGGAACACCATAGAGAGAGGAGAGATAGAAATGCCTGAAAAAGTAAAGGGGGTTGGGTATGGCATCCGGCGCTGGGTTATATAGCGCTGGGGGGTGTGCTGGCATACTCTCTCTCTGTCTCTCCAAAGGGCCTTGTGGGGAAACTGTCTTCAGAAAAAGCATTCCCTGTGTGTGTAGTGTGTCGGTACACGTGTGTCGACATGTCTGAGGAAGAAGGCTATATTAGAGAGGAGCGGGAGCAAATTAATGTGGTGTCTCCGCCGACAGCTGATTGGATGGATATGTGGAATGTTTTAAATGCTAGTGTAAACTCATTGCACAAAAGATTAGACAAGGCAGAAGCTTTGGGACAGTCAGGGTTTCAACCCATGCCTGATCCTATGTTGCAGGGACTGTCAGGGTCTCATAAGCGCCCACTATCCCAGATTGTTGACACAGATACCGACACGGATTCTGACTCCAGTGTCGATTACGATGATGCAAAGTTACAGCCAAAATTGGCAAAATCCATTCGATTTATGATTATGGCAATAAAAGATGTTTTGCACATCACAGAGGAACCCCCTGTCGCTGACAAGAGGGTACATATGTACAAGGGAAAGAAGCCTGAGGTAACCTTTCCCCCCTCACACGAGCTGAACGAGTTATGTGAAAAAGCTTGGGAATCTCCAGATAAAAGACTGCAGATTTCCAAAAGGATTCTTATGGCGTATCCTTTCCCATCAACGGATAGGTTACGATGGGAATCCTCCCCTAGGGTGGACAAAGCATTAACACGCTTATCCAAGAAGGTAGCCCTCCCGTCCCAGGATACTGGACTAACCCCCCCCCCCCTCCTAGTGCCTTCCCTAACACCCGCTCCCCCGGTCCTAACCCTCCCTCCAATACTCACCTTCGGGATGTTGGCTGTCTGTGTGCCGGCACCAGTCTCCCAAGTGGTGTCAGGATTCCAACATCGGTCAAATGACCGCCGGTATACCGTCTGCCGGGATGGTAAATGTATCCTGAGGACAGGTAGTGAGTGTGGAGGGATAGGTGGTTCAGTAAAATGTAACAGCTCAAACTGCGATCATTCACTGATAAATTGATTTATAGCTCTCCCTTTTTAACCATTGCAGTCATAAAAGCAATGTTTTTTAAACTTTTAAATAAAGCTTGTTAGCATCCCCAGCACACTGTATATGCTGGGAGATGTAGTTCTCAATATGAAAACATTTAATTACTGTATGAACTCTAATTCCCCAACTGAAACCTCTCACAAACACACACTCCTAAATCTAGTACACACACACACACACACACATTTCCCCAGTACTGACAACTCTCATCACTTCCACACACTGACAACTCCCTCCTGCTCCTCTCCCCACTGACACTGACAGCTCCCTCACAGTCACACACATCCTCCACCCCCCCCCCCCCCCACACACACACACTGATAGCACACATGCACAAATCCCCCCCTCCTCGACACTAACTGTCACGGACTGCTTGGGCAGCAGGGGGCAGGCTCTGACTTGAAGTGCTGAAATTCAACAGCTCTCTCGAACTTGCAAGGCATGGCTGTGCAGCTGTCTCCAGCCATCTCCTTGCCCACTGTGTAATTTGTGGCGTTCTCTGATGTTCCCCGCTCTGCCTCTACAACCGGCACATAATGTACAGCAGTGGTGACTCCTGAGTATGGGCCTGGAGAACTCCGCCTACCGGGGGGTAGGGATTAATAATTTCAAAGGGGCAGAGCTAGGAGTGAAGCAGTGGACAGCAGTTGAGGGGCGTTTCAAACTGTAACAGGGTTGGGACAATTTCAGTATCCTTCCCTCACCGTCTAATTGGTCAGTCCCACGCTGATTGCCATAGCGCCCTTTCGAGACTGCAGAACTCTATCCCTTAGCCACGGTTGGCACAGCTGGATGGTGCCCCTGGCAAGTGCCATCCTGGCCAAGGGGTAGATACGCCCCTGAGGGTCAGGGCCAGAAACAGAAATCTCGGGGCCCAGTACACTGATATCTCTGGGGCCCCCTCAACCCCCCCTTAACTTGGCAGAGGGATCTTTAAAAAAAAATGGAGCCTTTGACACGGACCGTCAGTGAGGCCGGCAGGTGGTTTTCATACTGGGCTATCCAGCTCTTCGGTGGCGGTGGCAGGGACATTCAGAAAAGGGCCAGCACAGCAACATGCATAATAATGGCAATACAGTATGGACCACAGGGACTGGACAAAGTGATGGGGTAAAAGGAGGGGGGAGGGTTTAGTTGGCCTGTTAATTGTTTTCCTGCTTAAATTGAGCAGTTGGTGGATACACTTTAAAAAGCAATATTGGCACTGTGGCCCCATTATTTCTGTTCTTAATACTTGGAGCCCTGAACAAGTGTCCCCTTTGTCCCCCCTGTCACCGGGCCTGTTCAGGCGTTACCTATGGAGAAGCTGCGACATGACATCCTAGGACACGATACTGCACCATGCATCACCATTATATTTCAGTGTGCCTTGTCAATATTTAAATCTTGTTCTGTGTGACGTGAGTTGTAAATGGTTGAAAATCTCTGTGCTACAGTATCGTCACCATGTAGTTATAACAACACAGCAAAACCACCAAAAGACGTGTTTTGGTAGAGGGACTGCTAGAGGGGCCCATTGGGGCCCCCAGTTTGCTACCCCACCCCAGTATACCTGTGCTGTAGCCAGTGGAAGGGGCACTATCTTCCCGGTGATCTCTTCGGGAAGATGGTGCCGCACATAGAAAGCAAAGACTCTGGCTGCACTCTCCTGCCCTCGCTCTAAGCAAGGTGATCGGGCCACAAAAGGACCCCTGTCGGACCCCTGCCGGACCCCGGCCTGTGGGCCACAAAAGGATGCATTGGGGGCGGCATGCGGCCCATGGGTTTGACACCCCTGCCCTAGAGTATCAAAATTTGTTTCACGGCACCCCTAGGCCAAAGTTTTTCTTATTGAGAAATTCAGAAAAAAATATAAAATTAAGTAAATTGTGTTTATAGCATGTCATCCTCAGGTTCAGTTATGTTGTGAGGGAATGGTTTTGCCAATTTAATAAAGTATAAATAATTTTAATTGGTCCTGGACCACCAAACTATGCTACCAGTGCAAGAACCCCAGTTTGGAAACTACTGCCATAAAATAAACCTTTTTTGTTTTTTTTAAACTACATGTAATACACCTTAGAGCTCAGTTCCTAAAAGGTTTTAAACCCTTGCATACAGTAAACTACACATATTTAAAAATCCTACACCGGGCACAAGTGCTCACGGGCCAATTTCATGGCAGTCTCGGATAGGAGGGCATTGTGGATTCACCAAGGGAATGCTGATGCTGACTCCAAGAAGAAAGGGAGTCTCTTCCCTATGAAGGTGAAGCCTTGTTTGGCGACGGCCTAGTTAATTTGATCTCGGCAGCACCCGCAGGTAAGTCATCCTTCTTGCCCTATGTTCCCTCTCAACGGATGAAGACGCATCATTATCTGACGCAGTCATTTCGGCCCAATAGATATGCAAGAAGTTAAGATTCCCCTTTCTTTGCAGGTAGAGGAAGGAAAAGAGGGAAGAGGTCTGTAGCCTCTTCAAGATCGCAGGAGCAGAGATCGTCCTCTGCTTCTGCCAAATCCACTGCATGACGCTGGGGCTCTCTTGCAGGAGCCCGCACCAGTGGGGGGCACGTCTAAAACTCTTCAGTCAGTTCTGGATTCATTCGGACCTGGACTCGTGGGTTTTACAAATAGTGTCCCAAGGGTACAAACTGGGGTTTCAAGACGTTCCCCCTCACCGATTGTTCAAATCAGCCTTAGTCAGCAGGGAGAAGGTTTTTATTCAAGCCTCTTCGTGGTCCCGAAGCCGGACGGCTCAGTCAGACCAATCTTAAATCTGAAATCCCTTAATTTCTACCTAAAGAAATTCAATTTCAAGATGGAATCTCTCAGGGTAGTGATCTCCAGTCCGGGGGATAAAGGAGATTTCATGGTTTTGGTAGACATAAAGGATGCCTACTTATATGTTCCCATTTAGCCACTGCATCAAGCTACCTGAGGTTTGCAATTCAGGATTGTCATTACCAATTTCAGACGTTGCCGTTTGGTCTGTCCACGGCTCCGAGGATTTTCACCAGGGTGATGGCGGAAATGATGGTTCTCCTTCGCAAGCAAGGAGTCACAATTATCCCGTACTTGGATGATCTCCTGATAAAGGCGAGATCCAGGGACCAGTTGGTGCAAAACATCTACTCTCCCTGACAGTTCTTCAACAACATGGTTGACTCCTAAACTTGCCAAAATCGCAGTTGGTCCCAATGACGCGGTTGTTGTTTTTGGGAGTGATACTGGACACAGAAGAGGTTTTCTTCTAGTGGAAAGGCTCTGAAGATCCAGAGTCTGGTCAAACAAATTCTGAAACCAGCAAGAGTGTTAATCCATCAATGCATTCAGTTGCTGGGGAAGATGGTTGCGGCCTACGAGGCCATTCAGTTTGGCAGGTTCCATGCCAGAGTGTTCCAGTGGGACCTGTTGGACAAGTGGTCCGGATCCCACCTACACATGCACCGGAGGATAAGCCTGTCTTCCAAGACCAGAATCTCACTCCATTGCTGGCTGCACAGTTCTCACCAGCTAGAGGGGCGATGGTTCGGGATCCAGGACGGGATCCTAGGGACCACGGATGCAACCCTCCGAGGCTGGAGAGCAGTCACACAGGGGGAAAACATCCAAGGAAGATGGTCAAGTCTTCCTTGGATGTTTTCATCTCCACATAATTGTTCTGGAGTTAAGGGCCATTTAATAACTGCAGACACAGTACGCACTGGGACGGGTGCCCAGCATCCTCTACGGACTAA
Organism: Pseudophryne corroboree; assembly: GCF_028390025.1. Taxonomy (NCBI): domain Eukaryota; kingdom Metazoa; phylum Chordata; class Amphibia; order Anura; family Myobatrachidae; genus Pseudophryne; species Pseudophryne corroboree. Next base: position 764,152 of record NW_026968254.1, on the reverse strand, counting down.
GAGAAAAGGATTTACCGGTAGGTATTAAAATCCTATTTTCTCTAACGTCCTAGAGGATGCTGTGGACTCCGTAAGGACCATGGGGATAGACGGGCTCCGCAGGAGACATGGGCACTTTAAGAAAGACTTTAGTTCTGGGTGTGCACTGGCTCCTCCCTCTATGCCCCTCCTCCAGAACTCAGTTTGATACTGTACCCAGTGGAGACTGGGTGCTTTTCAGGAGCTCTCCTGAGCTTTCTGACAGAAAGTATTTTGTTAGGTTTTTAATTTTCAGGGAGCACTGCTGGCAACAGACTCCCTCATCGAGGGACTGAGGGGAGAGAAGCAGCCCTACTCTCTGAGTTGCAAGGTCCTGCTTCTTAGGCTACTGGACACCATTAGCTCCAGTGGGATTGGTACGCAGGATCTCACCCTCGCCGTCCGTCCCAGAGCCGCGCCGCCGTCCCCCTCGCAGAGCCGGAAGATAGAAGCCGGGTGAGTATGAGAAGAAAAGAAGACTTCAGAGGCGGCAGAAGACTTCATGATCTTCACTGAGGTAACGCACAGCACTGCAGCTGTGCGCCTTTGCTCCCATACACCTCACATACTCCGGTCACTGTAAGGGTGCAGGGCGCAGGGGGGGCGCCCTGGGCAGCAATATAAACCTCTTTCGCAAAAATATAACATATATACAGCTGGGCACTTTATATATGTATAAGCCCCCACCAATTTTACAGTTTAAGCGGGACAGAAGCCCGCCTCCGAGGGGGCGGGGCTTCTCCCTCAGCACTCACCAGCGCCATTTTTTCTCCACAGCACCGCTGAGAGGAAGCTCCCCGGACTCTACCCTGCTTATACCACGTTAGACAAGAGGGTTGAAAAGAGGGGTGGGGGGGCACATAATTCGCAAATTACATACAGCAGCACTACTGGGCAAACATTAAGTTACTGTTTTATTCCTGGGTTATATAGCGCTGGGGGGTGTGCTGGCATACTCTCTCTCTGTCTCTCCAAAGGGCCTTGTGGGGAAACTGTCTTCAGAAAAAGCATTCCCTGTGTGTGTAGTGTGTCGGTACACGTGTGTCGACATGTCTGAGGAAGAAGGCTATATTAGAGAGGAGCGGGAGCAAATGAATGTGGTGTCTCCGCCGACAGCTGATTGGATGGATATGTGGAATGTTTTAAATGCTAGTGTAAACTCATTGCACAAAAGATTAGACAAGGCAGAAGCTTTGGGACAGTCAGGGTTTCAACCCATGCCTGATCCTATGTTGCAGGGACTGTCAGGGTCTCATAAGCGCCCACTATCCCAGATTGTTGACACAGATACCGACACGGATTCTGACTCCAGTGTCGATTACGATGATGCAAAGTTACAGCCAAAATTGGCAAAATCCATTCGATTTATGATTATGGCAATAAAAGATGTTTTGCACATCACAGAGGAACCCCCTGTCGCTGACAAGAGGGTACATATGTACAAGGGAAAGAAGCCTGAGGTAACCTTTCCCCCCTCACACGAGCTGAACGAGTTATGTGAAAAAGCTTGGGAATCTCCAGATAAAAGACTGCAGATTTCCAAAAGGATTCTTATGGCGTATCCTTTCCCATCAACGGATAGGTTACGATGGGAATCCTCCCCTAGGGTGGACAAAGCATTAACACGCTTATCCAAGAAGGTAGCCCTCCCGTCCCAGGATACTGGACTAACCCCCCCCCCCCCTCCTAGTGCCTTCCCTAACACCCGCTCCCCCGGTCCTAACCCTCCCTCCAATACTCGCCTTCGGGATGTTGGCTGTCTGTGTGCCGGCACCAGTCTCCCAAGTGGTGTCAGGATTCCAACATCGGTCAAATGACCGCCGGTATACCGTCTGCCGGGATGGTAAATGTATCCTGAGGACAGGTAGTGAGTGTGGAGGGATAGGTGGTTCAGTAAAATGTAACAGCTCAAACTGCGATCATTCACTGATAAATTGATTTATAGCTCTCCCTTTTTAACCATTGCAGTCATAAAAGCAATGTTTTTTAAACTTTTAAATAAAGCTTGTTAGCATCCCCAGCACACTGTATATGCTGGGAGATGTAGTTCTCAATATGAAAACATTTAATTACTGTATGAACTCTAATTCCCCAACTGAAACCTCTCACAAACACACACTCCTAAATCTAGTACACACACACACACATTTCCCCAGTACTGACAACTCTCATTACTTCCACACACTAACAACTCCCTCCTGCTCCTCTCCCCACTGACACTGACAGCTCCCTCACAGTCACACACATCCTCCACCCCCCCACCCCCCCACACACACACTGATAGCACACATGCACAAATCCCCCCCTCCTCGACACTAACTGTCACGGACTGCTTGGGCAGCAGGGGGCAGGCTCTGACTTGAAGTGCTGAAATTCAACAGCTCTCTCGAACTTGCAAGGCATGGCTGTGCAGCTGTCTCCAGCCATCTCCTTGCCCACTGTGTAATTTGTGGCGTTCTCTGATGTTCGCCGCTCTGCCTCTACAACCGGCACATAATGTACAGCAGTGGTGACTCCTGAGTATGGGCCTGGAGAACTCCGCCTACCGGGGGGTAGGGATTAATAATTTCAAAGGGGCAGAGCTAGGAGTGAAGCAGTGGACAGCAGTTGAGGGGCGTTTCAAACTGTAACAGGGTTGGGACAATTTCAGTATCCTTCCCTCACCGTCTAATTGGTCAGTCCCACGCTGATTGCCATAGCGCCCTTTCGAGACTGCAGAACTCTATCCCTTAGCCACGGTTGGCACAGCTGGATGGTGCCCCTGGCAAGTGCCATCCTGGCCAAGGGGTAGATACGCCCCTGAGGGTCAGGGCTAGCAACAGAAATCTCGGGGCCCAGTACACTGATATCTCTGGGGCCCCCTTACCCCCCCCTTAACTTGGCAGAGGGATCTTTAAAAAAAATGGAGCCTTTGACTCGGACCGTCAGTGAGGCCGGCAGGTGGTTTTCATACTGGGCTATCCAGCTCTTCGGTGGCGGTGGCAGGGACATTCAGAAAAGGGCCAGCAGAGCAAAATGCATAATAATGGCAATACAGTATGGACCACAGGGACTGGACAAAGTGATGGGGTAAAAGGAGGGGGGAGGGTTTAGTTGGCCTGTTAATTGTTTTCCTGCTTAAATTGAGCAGTTGGTGGATACACTTTAAAAAGCAATATTGGCACTGTGGCCCCATTATTTCTGTTCTTAATACTTGGAGCCCTGAACAAGTGTCCCCTTTGTCCCCCCTGTCACCGGGCCTGTTCAGGCGTTACCTATGGAGAAGCTGCGACATGACATCCTAGGACACGATACTGCACCATGCATCACCATTATATTTCAGTGTGCCTTGTCAATATTTAAATCTTGTTCTGTGTGACGTGAGTTGTAAATGGTTGAAAATCTCTGTGCTACAGTATCGTCACCATGTAGTTATAACAACACCGCAAAACCACCAAAAGACGTGTTTTGGTAGAGGGACTGCAGGAGGGGCCCATTGGGGCCCCCAGTTTGCTACCCCACCCCAGTATACCTGTGCTGTAGCCAGTGGAAGGGGCACTATCTTCCCGGTGATCTCTTCGGGAAGATGGTGCCGCACATAGAAAGCAAAGACTCTGGCTGCACTCTCCTGCCCTCGCTCTAAGCAAGGTGATCGGGCCACAAAAGGACCCCTGTCGGACCTCGGCCTGTGGGCCACAAAAGGATGCATTGGGGGCGGCATGCGGCCCATGGGTTTGACACCCCTGCCATAGAGTATCAAAATTTGTTTCACGACGCCCCTAGGCCAAAGTTTTTTTTATTGAGAAATTCAGAAAAAAATATAAAATTAAGTAAATTGTGTTTATAGCATGTCATCCTCAGGTTCAGTTATGTTGTGAGGGAATGGTTTTGCCAATTTATTAAAGTATAAATAATTTTAATTGGTCCTGGACCACCAAACTATGCTACCAGTGCAAGAACCCCAGTTTGGAAACTACTGCCTTAAAATAAACCTTTTTTGTTTTTTTTAAACTACATGTAATACACCTTAGATCTCAGTTCCTAAAAGGTTTTAAACCCTTGCATACAGTAAACTACACATATTTAAAAATCCTACACCGGGCACAAGTGCTCACGGGCCAATTTCATGGCAGTCTCGGATAGGAGGGCATTGTGGATTCACCAAGGGAATGCTGATGCTGACTCCAAGAAGAAAGGGAGTCTCTTCCCTATGAAGGTGAAGCCTTGTTTGGCGACGGCCTAGTTAATTTGATCTCGGCAGCTCCCGCAGGTAAGTCGTCCTTCTTGCCCTATGTTCCCTCTCAACGGATGAAGACGCATCATTATCTGACGCAGTCATTTCGGCCCAATAGATAGATATGCAAGAAGTTAAGATTCCCCTTTCTTTGCAGGTAGAGGAAGGAAAAGAGGGAAGAGGTCTGTAGCCTCTTCAAGATCGCAGGAGCAGAGATCGTCCTCTGCTTCTGCCAAATCCACTGCATGACGCTGGGGCTCTCTTGCAGGAGCCCGCACCAGTGGGGGGCACGTCTAAAACTCTTCAGTCAGTTCTGGATTCATTCGGACCTGGACTCGTGGGTTTTACAAATAGTGTCCCAAGGGTACAAACTGGGGTTTCAAGACGTTCCCCCTCACCGATTGTTCAAATCAGCCTTAGTCAGCAGGGAGAAGGTTTTTATTCAAGCCTCTTCGTGGTCCCGAAGCCGGACGGCTCAGTCAGACCAATCTTAAATCTGAAATCCCTTAATTTCTACCTAAAGAAATTCAATTTCAAGATGGAATCTCTCAGGGTAGTGATCTCCAGTCCGGGGGATAAAGGAGATTTCATGGTTTTGGTAGACATAAAGGATGCCTACTTATATGTTCCCATTTAGCCACTGCATCAAGCTACCTGAGGTTTGCAATTCAGGATTGTCATTACCAATTTCAGACGTTGCCGTTTGGTCTGTCCACGGCTCCGAGGATTTTCACCAGGGTGATGGCGGAAATGATGGTCCTCCTTCGCAAGCAAGGAGTCACAATTATCCCGTACTTGGATGATCTCCTGATAAAGGCGAGATCCAGGGACCAGTTGGTGCAAAACATCTACTCTCCCTGACAGTTCTTCAACAACATGGTTGGCTCCTAAACTTGCCAAAATCGCAGTTGGTCCCAATGACGCGGTTGTTGTTTTTGGGAGTGATACTGGACACAGAAGAGGTTTTCTTCTAGTGGAAAGGCTCTGGAGATCCAGAGTCTGGTCAAACAAATTCTGAAACCAGCAAGAGTGTTAATCCATCAATGCATTCAGTTGCTGGGGAAGATGGTTGCGGCCTACGAGGCCATTCAGTTTGGCAGGTTCCATGCCAGAGTGTTCCAGTGGGACCTGTTGGACAAGTGGTCCGGATCCCACCTACACATGCACCGGAGGATAATCCTGTCTTCCAAGATCAGAATCTCACTCCATTGGTGGCTGCACAGTTCTCACCACCTAGAGGGGCGATGGTTCGGGATCCAGGAGGGGATCCTAGGGACCACGGATGCAACCCTCCGAGGCTGGAGAGCAGTCACACAGGGGGAAAACATCCAAGGAAGATGGTCAAGTCTTCCTTGGATGTTTTCATCTCCACATAAATGTTCTGGAGTTAAGGGCCATTTAATAACTGCAGACACAGTGCGCACTGGGACGGGTGCCCAGCATCCTCTACGGACTAAGAGAAAAGGATTTACCGGTAGGTATTAAAATCCTATTTTCTCTAACGTCCTAGAGGATGCTGGGGACTCCGTAAGGACCATGGGGATAGACGGGCTCCGCAGGAGACATGGGCACTTTAAGAAAGACTTTAGTTCTGGGTGTGCACTGGCTCCTCCCTCTATGCCCCTCCTCCAGACCTCAGTTTGATACTGTACCCAGTGGAGACTGGGTGCTTTTCAGGAGCTCTCCTGAGCTTTCTGAGAGAAAGTATTTTGTTAGGTTTTTAATTTTCAGGGAGCACTGCTGGCAACAGACTCCCTCATCGAGGGACTGAGGGGAGAGAAGCAGCCCTACTCTCTGAGTTGCAAGGTCCTGCTTCTTAGGCTACTGGACACCATTAGCTCCAGTGGGATTGGTACGCAGGATCTCACCCTCGCCGTCCGTCCCAGAGCCGCGCCGCCGTCCCCCTCGCAGAGCCGGAAGATAGAAGCCGGGTGAGTATGAGAAGAAAAGAAGACTTCAGAGGCGGCAGAATACTTCATGATCTTCACTGAGGTAACGCACAGCACTGCAGCTGTGCGCCTTTGCTCCCATACACCTCACATACTCCGGTCACTGTAAGGGTGCAGGGCGCAGGGGGGGCGCCCTGGGCAGCAATATAAACCTCTTTCGCAAAAATATAACATATATACAGCTGGGCACTTTATATATGTATAAGCCCCCACCAATTTTACAGTTTAAGCGGGACAGAAGCCCGCCTCCGAGGGGGCGGGGCTTCTCCCTCAGCGCTCACCAGCGCCATTTTTTCTCCACAGCACCGCTGAGAGGAAGCTCCCCGGACTCTACCCTGCTTATACCACGTTAGACAAGAGGGTTGAAAAGAGGGGGGGGGCACATAATTCGCAAATTACATACAGCAGCACTACTGGGCAAACATTAAGTTACTGTTTTATTCCTGGGTTATATAGCGCTGGGGGGTGTGCTGGCATACTCTCTCTTTGTCTCTCCAAAGGGCCTTGTGGGGAAACTGTCTTCAGAAAAAGCATTCCCTGTGTGTGTAGTGTGTCGGTACACGTGTGTCGACATGTCTGAGGAAGAAGGCTATATTAGAGAGGAGCGGGAGCAAATGAATGTGGTGTCTCCGCCGACAGCTGATTGGATGGATATGTGGAATGTTTTAAATGCTAGTGTAAACTCATTGCACAAAAGATTAGACAAGGCAGAAGCTTTGGGACAGTCAGGGTTTAAACCCATGCCTGATCCTATGTTGCAGGGACTGTCAGGGTCTCATAAGCGCCCACTATCCCAGATTGTTGACACAGATACCGACACGGATTCTGACTCCAGTGTCGATTACGATGATGCAAAGTTACAGCCAAAATTGGCAAAATCCATTCGATTTATGATTATGGCAATAAAAGATGTTTTGCACATCACAGAGGAACCCCCTGTCGCTGACAAGAGGGTACATATGTACAAGGGTAAGAAGCCTGAGGTAACCTTTCCCCCCTCACACGAGCTGAACGAGTTATGTGAAAAAGCTTGGGAATCTCCAGATAAAAGACTGCAGATTTCCAAAAGGATTCTTATGGCGTATCCTTTCCCATCAACGGATAGGTTACGATGGGAATCCTCCCCTAGGGTGGACAAAGCATTAACACGCTTATCCAAGAAGGTAGCCCTCCCGTCCCAGGATACGGCTACCCTCAAAGAGTGTGCTGACCGCAAACAGGAGATTACCCTGAAGTCCATTTATACACATTCAGGTACCTTACTCAGACCGGCAATTGCGTCGGCCTGGGTGTGTAGTGCTGTAGCGGCATGGACAAATACCTTATCTGAGGGGATGGATAGCCTAGACAAGGATACTATTTTATTGACCCTGGGGCATATAAGAGATGCTGTCCTATATATGTGTGTATGCAAACTACAGGTGGTGCTGCAGGGCCCACACCCTTTTACTTGTCTTGTAGAGCAGCTCTGAAGCTGTTACAGTGCCCAGCTGCTGCAAGAAATCAGCTTGAATGCTTCAGGGGCTTGGGCATGGCCAACATGAGCCCCACACCGAAGGAGGGTGGGGGTGTTTAATGCAAACTTGGGGTTATCCAAGCGCCGCAAAAGGCCGCCATGCCCTGCATGCCCCTTTTCTCTTTTCATATACAGATGAGGGTTCCAGCCAACTTTGGCCCACTGCTTGGATGACATCACCGTATGCAAATCCGTCTGCTGCAGACCTTCCCCCAGGATTGCTTGCAATAGTTGTTGCATATGGTTTAATGTCTGAGGGTGCTTCAGTATTAGGCAGCCTTCCGCCCTCCCATGTTCATCTGAAAAGATGTGGTCTCCCTGCAGTTGTTGTCCCCTGACGAGAGTTCCCTTGTGCTTCCTCAGTTAAATCTCCTTAACTTGACGGGGGTGTGCCCGAGCAGCCGCCCTCCCCAGCCCTATCCCAAAACATACTTATCTTGCATATGAGATCTCTTGATCATGAAGATAGTTCTCACAGGTTGAGGTTCATCCTGGCCCCGCTCCCCGCTGGAGATCGCTGATGGGGACAGCAGCGGGGCTTCAGCAGAAGGGTGAGTATGTGTGGCCAGAGACCTCCCTTCCCATGTGCAGGCCTGCAGAGTCTGCCGCGCAGGATGGGGCATGTGGCACTCTCCCTCCCAGGGGCTCTTCCAGATGTAGCTCCTCAGCAGTATTTTTCCCGGGCTGCGCGGCGCTCTCCCCGACTGGCATCCGCCCTGGAACACTGCCTTCCTCAACGCAACATCAGCAGGGGGCCCTGGCCTCATCACCATCCCAGGTCTTTCTCATGTATGTATCATGTATGTGTGTGTGATATATGTATGAATCATATATGTTTGTGATATATATATATATATTCCATAGACAAAAAACCTTACGGTTTCACATGTCCCATTAAGGCTTCTTAGACATGATCGAAATTTCAGAAACCTGTTGTAACTCTTCCACTCAAACTCCAAAAAGCAATGAAATTCCGATCATTAAGGCTGACGCCTTAATGGACGTGTTCCTTGCGCAATACAGATATGGTATGCCATCACAGCCTGTGGGTAAGTGCAGATTCAGCACTCTCACAGAGTGAGATTGCTGTCACTCACACAATGGTGGAGCTGCTAATTCACAGATTTGTGTGCTCATTGGAATACACACATGCAGTCTATGCAACTGAAGGTCTGAGCGGAAGACAAAGCTGCTCAGATGAGGTAAGAGTGTTGTTGATTGGAGGGAGGAGAGCGGTGTGGATGGGGGAACAGAAGTGTGTGGATAGAGGGAACACTAAGCAGCACTAATGGGGGGGACAGAGAAACACAGGGGGTAATTCAGACCGAATCTGCACTTACCCACAGGCTGTGATGGCATACCATATCTGTATTACGCAAGGAACACGTCCATTAAGGCGTCAGCCTCAATGATCGGAATTTCATTGCTTTTTGGAGTTTGAGTGGAAGAGTTACAACAGGTTTCTGAAATTTCGATCATGTCTAAGAAGCCTTAATGGGACATGTGAAACCGTAAGGTTTTTTGTCTATGGAATTTCATCGCTTTTTTTAAATTTATTTTTTTTATTCAGAAATGTAAAATTTCACTGTAAGAATAAACATTTGATTTTTTAAATGTTTAATGAAAATGTTCGTATAACATCACTGTTCTGTGCAAAATTATTTTATTAACCAAACCAAATTGTTTAAGGTCCGTACACACTTAACGATTTAATGAGCGACGTCGCTCATTTTATCGTTAAGTGTGTATGCAGCCAGCGACAAACGATGCGCGGCCCCGCGGGTCGCCAACAATCTTCGCTGTCGGTAGGGCATGCAGGAAGGATGTGGACTGTCGTCCACGACCTTCATGCAGGGCTGGCGGGGGCGTGACGTCACTGAGCGATATGAGCGGTCATATCGCTCAGTGTGTACAGTCGGCCGCCGGCCGGCCCGGGAGGGGAAACATTAGACGATGTAGCTCACAGAGCGACATCGTTTAATGTGTACGGGCCTTTAGACTTTGGTCAAAATATTTTGCTGCCTTTGCAGCTGATGCAGGGAGGGGGGTAGGCGGCAGCAGCCTGTAACTGAGGCTGGAGGTAGGCGTGAAATGCATTGCTTGTACGTGTGAGTGCGTGGGCAATGCCCTGCCCGTTATACCCTATGCCACACATCGCAATGCCCGTTATGTATTATGCCACACTGCAATGACCCTGAGACATTATACCACATACCACAATGCCCGTGATATAGTATACCACACACCGTAATGCCTGACACATTATGACACAGACCGCAATGTCCGTGATACATTATGCCACACACTGCAATGACCCTGAGACATTATACCACATATCACAATGCCTGCGATATAGTATACCATACACCGTAATGCCTGCGACACATTATGACACACACCGCAATGTCCGTGATACATTATGCCACACACCGTAATGCACATTACACATTAAGTCCTACAGTAAGGCTTCTAATTACTTTTCAATTACCTGCTCGTTGTCAGGGGTTTCATGCACTGGGTGTCATGCTCGTTGCCAGGGGTTTCATGCTCTTGGTTCCATGCACGGTGCCAGGGGTTTTCATGCTCAGGGTGTCATGCTCGTTGCCCGGGGTTTCATGCACTGGGTGTCATGCTCGTTGCCAGGTGTTTCATGCACTGGGTGTCATGCTCGTTGCCAGATGTTTCATGCACTGGGTGTCATGCTCGTTGCTAGGAGGTAGTCCTTGTTGCTAGGGCTGTGCTCCCAGTGCTACATATGTCCCCAGTGCCAGATATTCCCCCACGGTGCCAGGTACTTACATGCCCCAGTGCCAAATATAGTCGTCGTCCCCATGTGCCAGGTACACATATGCCCCCAGTGCCAGATATTCCCCCCCAGTGCCATATATGCCCCCAGTGCCAGATATTCCCCCCAGTGCCATATATGCCCCCCGTGCCATATATGCCCCCAGTGCCAGATACCCCCCCCCAGTACCATATATGCCCCCAGTGCCAGATATTCCCCCCCAGTGCCATATATGCCCCAGTGCCAGATATCCCCCCCAGTGCCAGATATGCCCCCAGTGCCAGATATTCCCCCCAGTGCCAGAGATGCCCCAGTGCCAGATATTCCTCCCCCCCCCCCGTGCCATATATGCCCCCAGTGCCAGATATTTACCCCCCCCGCCGTCGCTTTTTGGAGGGACACGGAGGGCACAGCTCGTCTCTCCTGTGTCCCTCCTGCTGCATCATCTCCGGCGGCCGCGGGTCTAATAGGGGGAAGTGCCGGTTCGTGAGCCAATTAGAGCTCACGGACGGCACTTCCCCCTATTAGACCCGCGGCCGCCGGAGATGATGCAGCAGGAGGGACACAGGGAGGCGCGCTGTGTGCCCTCCGTGTCCCTCCAAAAAGCGGCGGAGGGAAGGAGACTGCAGACTGACATGCGGACGCTCGTCCGCATGTCAGTCTGCTGTAAATCAGTGGCGCCCCCGCAGCCCCTCGCCCCCAAGCCACCGCGAGGACTGCGGGGGCAGTAGTTACGCCACTGGTCTAATCTCATCTGATGATGGAAGCTAAGCAGTGTTGTGCCTGGTTTGTTTTTGGATTTCAAGTCCTGCCTTCTGGTTTGGCCACGGCACCTCGGATATTCACCAAGGTCATGGCCGTGATGACGACCCTTCACCATCAGAGAATCAGGATCCTGCCAAATCTGGACGACTTGCTGATCCTGGTGAACTCCCAAGAGGTTCTCCACAGTTATCTGGAACTGGCGGTCCAATTCCTAAAAGTCCACGGGTGGCTCATCAACTGAAAAAAGTCCTCGCTGGTCCCTGCTCGGAACATTGTGCACCTAGGGGCACTGCTGGACACACACAGCCAACAATTGTTTCTGTCTCCAGAGAAAGTCCTGAAAATTCAGGACAGTATCGTCCTCTCTCGCCCAAGAGTGTTGATACACACGGCGATGCAAGTACTAGACCTCATGGTGTCGGCTTTCGATATGGTAGAGTACGCTCAATTTCATTACCGCCCTCTGCAGAGGTTAATCCTCTCCAAGTGGGACGGCCTGCCTCATCGGATGATGTCTCAAATGATCTCCTTGACTCCGGAGGTTCGTCTGACACTGAGCTGGTGGCTACAGGACCAACAGTTGAGCAGGGGCCATCCCTTCTGGATCTCCAACTGTGTCCTCCTGACAATGGATGCCAGTCTTTTGGGCTGGGCCATGGTGTTGGAGCAACACTTTCTACAGGGTCGGTGGACCAGGGAGGAATCTCTCCTCCTGATATACATTCTGGAATTGCAGGCAGTGTTCAATTAATTGACACTGGCCCTGCCTCTAGTACAGAACAAGCCTGTTCAAGTACAATCTGACAACGCCACCACGGTAGTGTACACAAATCATCAAGGCGGCACTCGAAACTGCATGGCAAAGCTGGAAGTATCAAAAATCCTCCGATGGGTAGAAAGTCATCTGACAGCAATATCGGCAGTGTTCATTCCCGGAGTCCTCAACTAGGAAGCGGATTTCCTCAGTCGTCAGGACGTTCACGCTGGAGAGTGGAGAGGCCGCAGCAGAAATGTCTGCACTGGTGTCAGTAGGTGACTGAGGCAGGGATGACTGGGAGATAGTGGGTGACTGAAGCATGTATGAGTGGGAGATAGTGGGTGACTGAGGCCGGGGTGACTGGGAGATAGTGGGTGACAGGGAGATAGTGGGTTACTGAGGGAGGGGTGATAGGAAGGGGTTGGGTAAGTATGGGAAGAAAGTGGGTGACAGGTATAATAAATGACTAAGGCAGGGGTGATAGGGAGATAGTGGATGACTGTGGCAGGGGTGACAGGGACAGTAAGAGACTGAGGCAGGGGTGACAGGGATAGTGGCTGACTGAGGCAGGGGTGACTGGGAGATAGTGGGTGACTGAGGCAGGGTTGACAGGGATAGTGGGTGACTGAAGCAGGGGTGATAGGGTGACAGTGGGTGACTAAAGCAGGGGTGACTGGTATAGTGGGTGACTGAGGCAGGGATCGCAGATATAGTGGTTGACTGAGGCAGCGGTGACTGGGAGATAGTGGGTAACTGAGGCAGGGGTGACAGGGAAAGTGTGTGACTCAGGCAGGGGTGATAGGGAGATAGTGGGCTGCATATCTCTGCCTCACTGCAGCAGCACATTCCTGCTTCAATGACAGCAGCACATCCCTACCTCACTTATAGCAGCACATCCCTGCCTCGCTGACAGCAGCACATCCCTGCCTCGCTGACAGCAGCACATCCCTGCCTCGCTGACAGCAGCACATCCCTGCTTCGCTGACAGCAGCACATCCCTGCTTCGCTGACAGCAGCACATCCCTGCTTCGCTGACAGCAGCACATCCCTGCCTCGCTGACAGCAGCACATCCCTGTCTCGCTGACAGCAGCACAGCACTGCTTCGCTGACAGCAGCACATCACTGCTTCACTACCAGCAGCACATCCCTGCCTCACTGGCAGCAGCACATCCCTGCCTTACTGACAGCTGTATATAGGGCCTAATTCAGACCTGATCCCTGCTGTGCATATTCACACAACAGGAGATCAGGTCTGAAGTGCGTGTGTGCTGGTGCCTCAGTGCACCGGCACATGCCAGAGATGCGATCAGCATCTCTGCCCAGTGAGCGCCTCTGCCTGATTGACAGGCAGAGGCGGTCACTGGGCAGGAGGAGTCGGGCCAGCGGCGTTGTGCCGCCATTTTGGGGGCACAGTCAGGACAACGCAGACATGACCGGACCGTATGGGGGCGGGCCGTGACGGCTGCGTGACCCGGACAGCAACGGGCCTTATTTACTAAAATCTCAGATAAATTTTATGGCATTTATGTGCAGTCTAGTTTGCACAGTTGATAGAGTGTTGATCTTGCACTATCAATGTAAGCCTCACATAGGTTTGATACACATGTAAGTTTGTTTTTATTTTACTACATTGTGGTTTGTGGCTCTATACCATGTAATGCATGTCTTTTAACAGTAGTCAAGTCTTCCAATGTGCTTGTTAGTGAAACCCAATAGATAGCTTTATTTTATTTTGTTTCTTCAAATATTGAATGCATATGTCTTATAACTTTTTTTTTTTTCAATATACAGGTTGAGTATCTGTATATACATTTTTATTATAAGATTTTCAATGACACAAGTACATCCAAGTTGCAGATTATGGATTGTGAAGGACAAATCAACCATATAAACAATTTAAGCAATTTAAATTGCATGCAGGTAGTAGAATATCAAACTCCTTGGATGAGAGTTGGTCGTAATAAACTAGGATAGAAAAGAATAAAGTAGAAAATAAGATTTTAAACCTACCGGTAAATCTTTTTCTCGTAGTCCGTAGAGGATGCTGGGGACTCCGTAAGGACCATGGGGATAGACGGGCTCCACAGGAGACATGGGCACTTTAAGAAAGACTTTAGTTCTGGGTGTGCACTGGCTCCTCCCTCTATGCCACAGTTAGAGAAACTGTGCCCAGAGGAGACGGACAGTATGAGGAAAGGATTTTGTTAATCCAGGGCAAGATTCATACCAGCCACACCAATCACACCGTATAACTTGTGATAAACTACCCAGTTATCAGTATGAAAAAACAACATAGCATCAGTGCAGGACCGATGCAACTATAACATAACCCTTATTGAAGCAATAACTATATACAAGTATTGCAGAAGTAGTCCGCACTTGGGACGGGCGCCCAGCATCCTCTACGGACTACGAGAAAAAGATTTACCAGTAGGTTTAAAATCTTATTTTCTCTAACGTCCTAGAGGATGCTGGGGACTCCGTAAGGACCATGGGGATTATACCAATGCTCCAAAACGGGCGGGAGAGTGCGGATGACTCTGCAGCACCGATTGAGCAAACATGAGTTCCTCCTCAGCCAGGGTATCAAACTTATAGTATTTTGCAAAGGTGTGTGAACCCGACCAAGTAGCAGCTTGACACAGCTGTAGTGCCGAGACCCCTCGGGCAGCCGCCCAAGAAGAGCCCACTTTCCTCGTGGAATGGGCCTTGACCGATTTCAGTAACTGCAATCCAGCCATAGAATGCGCTTGCTGAATCGTGTTACAAATCCGGCGAGCAATAGCCTGCTTTGAAGCAGGGGCACCAATCTTGTTGGTTGCATACAGGACAAACAGCGCTTCAGTTTTCCTGACTCTAGCCGTCCTGGCCACGTAAATTTTCAAAGCCCTAACCACATCAAGTAACTCGGAATCCTCCAAGTCACGCATAGCCACAGGCACCACAATAGGTTGGTTCATATGAAAAGATGAGACCACTTTTGGTAGGAATTGAGGACGGGTCTGCAATTCCGCTCTATCCACATGAAATACCAAATATGGGCTTTTATGTGACAAAGCCGCTAATTCCGACACTCGCCTAGCCGAAGCCAAGGCTAATAACATGACCACCTTCCATGTGAGATATTTTAACTCTACTGTTTTAAGTGGTTCAAACCAGTGTAATTTTAGAAAACTTAACACCACGTTAAGGTCCCAAGGTGCCACCGGAGGCACAAAAGGAGGCTGAATATGCAGCACTCCTTTTACAAAAGTCTGAACTTCTGGAAGAGAAGCCAATTCTTTTTGAAAGAAAATGGATAAGGCCGAAATCTGGACCTTAATAGAGCCTAATTTTAGGCCCAAATTCACTCCAGTTTGTAGGAAGTGAAGGAAACGGCCCAGATGGAATTCTTTCGTAGGAGCATTCCTGGCCTCACACCAAGAAACATAATTTCGCCATATACGGTGTAATGTTTTAACGTTACATCCTTCCTAGCCTTTATCAGCGTAGGGATGACCTCAACCGGAATGCTAGGATCCGGCATTCAACCGCCATGCCGTCAAACGCAGCTGCGGTAAGTCTTGGAACAGACAGGGCCCCTGATGCAACAGGTCCTGTCATAGAGGGAGAGGCCACAGATCTTCTGTGAGCATTTCCTGCAGATCCGGATACCAGGTCCTCCGTGGCCAATCTGGAACAATGAGGATTGTTCTCACTCCTCTTTGTCTTATTATCCTCAACACCTTGGGTATGAGAGGAAGAGGAGGAAATACATAGACCGACCGGAACACCCACGGTGTCACTAGGGCGTCTACAGCTACTGCCTGAGGGTCTCCTGACCTTGCGCAATACCTCTGTAGCTTTTTGTTGAGCCGGGACGGCATCATGTCTATCTGTGGCAGTTCCCACCGACTTGTAATCTGTGCAAAGACTTCCTGATGAAGTCCCCACTCTCCCGGATGTAGGTCGTGTCTGCTGAGGATGTCTGCTTCCCAGTTGTCCACTCCCGGAATGAACACTGCTGATAGTGCGCTTGCGTGATTCTCCACCCAGCGAAGAATTCTGGTGGCTTGTGCCATCGCCACTCTGCTTCTTGTGCCGCCTTGGCGGTTTACATGAGCCACTGCGGTGACGTTGTCTGACTGGATCAGAACCGGTTGGTCGCAAAGTAAGGTCTTCGCTTGACGTAGGGCATTGTATATGGCCCTTAGTTCCAGGATGTTGATGTGAAGACAAGTCTCTTGACTTGACCAAAGACCTTGGAAATTTCTTCCCTGTGTGACTGCTCCCCAACCTTGGAGGCTTGCGTCTGTGGTCACCAGGATCCAGCCCTGAATGCTGAATCTGCGTCCCTCGAGAAGGTGAGCACTCTGCAGCCACCACAAGAGTGATACCCTGACCCTGGGGGACAGGGTGATCAACCAATGCATCTGTAAATGTGACCCGGACCACTTGTCCAGTAGGTCCCATTGGAAAGTCCTCGCATGGAACCTGCCGAATGGAATGGCCTCGTATGATGCCACCATCTTTCCCAGGACTCGAGTGCAGTGATGCACTGACACCTGTTTTGGTTTCAATAGGTTCCTGACAAGAGTCATGAGTTCCTGGGCCTTTTCTATCAGGAGATAAACCCTCTTCTGGTCTGTGTCCAGAATCATGCCCAAGAAAGACAGACGAGTAGTAGGAATCAATTGCGACTTCGGGATATTGAGAATCCAGCCGTGTTGCTGTAACACTTTCAGTGAAAGTGATATGCTGTTCAGCAACTGCTCTCTTGATCTCGCTTTTATGAGATCGCCCAAGTACGGGATAATTGTGACACCTTGCTTGCACAGGAGCACCATCATTTCCGCCATTACCTTGGTGAAAATTCTCAGGGCCATGGAGAGACCAAACAGCAACGTCTGAAATTGGCAATGACAGTCCTGTACCGCAAATCTGAGTTACGCCTGATGAGGTGGATAAATGGGGACATGAAGGTATGCATCCTGTACACAAATGCGGACAACAGGTGTCAAGCCGTGTGTTGCCTTTGTCAAGCTGTAATAAGTAGGGATAAGGACGTTAACCACCTCGGAACATCCTCCCTTATACGTCACCTGCAGCGCATTCATCATAAGTCAGTGACAAGTTCAAAAACTTTGGATGACAGTGGAAGCAGTCCACTAACCACTAAATCCCTTCCTCTTGTAACCAAGCTCCTGCAAACCACACCACCAACTCCCTCAGTGTCAATTTCCTCCTTAGACAGGAGAGCCAATAGTCCTGCAGGCCATGTCACTGGCAAGTCTGACGAGTCCTCTCCTGCCTGGGATTCCTCCGATGCATCCTTGAGTGCAACGCCTACTGCTGCTGGCGCTGCTGTTGTTGCTGCTGGGAGTCGATCGTCATCCCAGAGGGGAAGTCGGAAGACCACTTGTACTTCTTCCAGTAAGCAATTGACTGTCCAACAGTCCTTTGCGAGGAAGATGAAATATCACAGCAGTCATCCTGCTGCAAAGCGGATAACTCAGGTCTGGGTGGTGAGAAACGTGGTTCCGGTATCCATCGTTAATTTAGAGGCAACTAGAGACTTGATTGAGGTACTGTGTCCCCGGTACCAAATACCCTCTAGGTTCCATTTCTCTAGGCAGGCGATACCGAAAATGTACACAGACCTCAGAAAAAGAGTCATCAGTGTCCTAAAAAATGCAGTTGTACCCAATGTCCACTTGTCTGTGGTTAAGTGGAGCAGGGCAGACTCAGGACTATATGACTGTGACAGCCCACTGGGTAGATGTATTGCCTCCCGCAGCAAGAACAGCAGCGGCGGCACCAGTAGCAGCATCTCGCAATAGCCAACTCGTTCCTAGGCAGGCTACGCTTTGTATCACCGCTTTCCATAAGAGGCACACAGCTGACAACCTCTTACGGAAACTGAGGAACATCATCGCAGAATGGCTTACCCCAATTGAACTCTCCTGGGGATTTGTGACATCGGACAACGCCACCAATATTGTGCGTGCATTACATCTGGGCAAATTCCAGCACGTCCCATGTTTTGCACATACATTGAACTTGGTGGTGCAGAATTATTTAAAAAACGACAGGGGCGTGCAAGAGATGCTGTCGGTGGCCCGAAGAATTGCGGGCCACTTTCTGCCTTCAGCCACCGCATGCCGAAGACTGGAGCACCACCAAACATTCCTGAACCTGCCCTGCCATCATCTGAAGCAAGAGGTGGTAACGAGGTGGAATTCAACCCTCTATATGCTTCAGAGGATGGAGGAGCAGCAAAAGGCCATTCAAGCCTATACATCTGCCCACGATATAGGCAAAGGAGGGGGAATGCACCTGACTCAAGCGCAGTGGAGAATGATTTCAACGTTGTGCAAGGTTCTGCAACCCTTTGAACTTTCCACACGTGAAGTCAGTTCAGACACTGCCAGCCTGAGTCAGGTCATTCCCCTCATCAGGCTTTTGCAGAAGAAGCTGGAGACATTGAAGGAGGAGCTAAAACAGAGCGATTCAACTAGGCATGTGGGACTTGTGGATGGAGCCCTTAATTTGCTTAACCAGGATTCAATCTGTTGAAATCAGAGCACTACATTTTGGCCGCCGTGCTCGATCCTAGATTTAAAACCTACATTGTATCTCTCTTTCCGGCAGACACAAGTCTGCAGAGGTTCATAGACCTGATGGTGAGAAAATTGTCAAGTCAAGCGGAACGTGACCCGTCAACAGCTCCTCCTTCACATTCTCCCGCAACTGGGGGTGCGAGGAAAAGGCTAAGAATTCCGAGCCCACCCGCTGGCGGTGATGCAGGGCAGTCTGGAGTGAGTGCTGACATCTGGTCCAGACTGAAGGACCTGGCAACGATTACTGACATGTCGTCTACTGTCACTGCATATGATTCTGTCACCTTTGAAAGAATGGTGGAGAAAAAGAGGCAATTTGGAGGCCCTTGCACAAACTGGCTTTATTCTACCTAAGTTGCCCTCCCTCCAGTGTGTACTCCGAAAGAGTGTTTAGTGCGGCCGCTCACCTTGTCAGCAATCGGCGTACAAGGTTACTTCCAGAAAATGTGGAGAAGATGATGATCATCAAAATTAATTATAATCAATTCCTCCGTGGAGACATTCACCAGCAATTGCCTCCAGAAAGTACACAGGGATCTGAGATGGTGGATTCCAGTGGGGACGAATTAATAATCTGTGAGGAGGGGGATGTACACAGTGAAAGGGGTGAGGAATTGGAGGATGATGAGGTGGACATCTTGCCTCTGTAGAGCCAGTTTGTGCAAGGAGAGATTGATTGATTCTTTTTTGGTGGGGGCCCAAACCAACCAGTCATTTCAGTCAGTCGTGTGGCAGACCCTGTCGCTGAAATGATGGGTTCGTCAATGTTTTTCTTTTCAATCTAAGCCCCTGCAGTTTTCTGTAAGCATCTGCTTCGCTATGATGATCAACAAGTCACAAGGGAAAACACTCAGGGCTGGAGGCGTAGATCTTAGGACCAGCTGCTACAAGCATGGCAGAGGTGTCACTATCACTGGTGACACCCAGAGAGGCGGCGAGGGAGATTGTAATGCAGTGCGCGCAGATAAGCAGCGCAATGGTAAAAAGGAGGCATGGTCTCATAGGTAGGGGCGTGGCCTGAATCACCATTTTGTTGCTGCGGGTATCCCGGGGGTTGGGGGCTGTACCCGGGGACTAGTGTGTGAGTGGTGCTGGCTCCTGCACAGTGACAGAAACTGGGTGTTGCACGTAATGTCACAGTGAAACACCCATATTCTGTCACTGAAGAAGAGCCGGCACTTTGGTGTCACCCCACTTGGCGGGTGACACTCGGGTGTGTGCCGCAACCCCGTTGTGATGCCACTGACCCATGGGAAGCTTTACGTGGCTTACCCATGTGTTAGTAGCCCCAAGCATCTTTTGTGTTAGTCCCTGAAGAAAAACTTCAAATATTGTTTACAATTTTGTAATCAATTGCCTAATTCAGTAAGGATTGCAAATTCTGCTAAGTAACAGAATTTGCAATCCTTTGGTTCGCATGCTGGGGCCACCCATCACAGGGCATGGCCACCCAGCATGCCGCCTCCCTTCTTGACCACGCTGAAATTGCAGTCTCAGTGCAGTACAGCGTGATCATAAAAAATGGGTTAGCCTCCTGTTGGTGCAGACTGTACGTGTGCGCAGGAAGCCACCACCATTTTTGTGATCGCAACGGCTGCATGTGATGTCATGCAGCCGCTCTGACCACGCCTCCTGTTTCTCCGTTGAAGCCCTGCCCCCGCACCGCTCCATCTCCGACTTTGAAATGGAGTGTTGCTGACCCCCCCCCCGCACCGATTGACAGTCACAGAAAATGCAGGCGCATGCGTATGCTCTTAGCAATTTTTGCAGTTGGATTGCTTATTGTGATTGCAATCCAACCTGAATCAGGCTCTATTACCTATCACAATGCACTGCAGGTAGTACAAAATGGGGTTAATATAGGAGAAAAACCCCCAGAGCTGTGCTCCTTAACTGTCCCTGGTGGCTAGTGGAGCGGCTGCCCAGTAATCAGTGTCCACGCCAGTGCGCACACGGCCCTCCCCCTACTGCCACGCTGGATCACGGTATAGTGTGGGCACAGAAGCCCCTTACCTCCCTTTCATCAGCGGCCTCGTGATCCCGGAGGGCGGTGTGTGTGTGACTGACCTTAGGAAGAAACCGGAGCCTCCGCTGCAGTGACCCAGCAACCAGGGCACGGGAGTATACTGCGCCGCTGGGAGTGATGGAGCTGCAGTAAAGATGTCTATTAGACCTAGCCTGCTGCAGCCCTTGTACATTCTTATAAAAAAAGTTCTTCTTTTCTTGTCAAAATTAATAGCTAAGTATAGGCTGCCTGAGGCAGCCCCCTGTTAAGTGTCCTGCTACTGAAGGCACCAACTACAAACTGAGCTCCCTGTTCATGGAAGCGAGGTTATAGAGCAGGGGGCGCTGAGCATCTTGGGAACAGTCAAAAGCTTTGAGCCTGTTGGTGCCTCAGATCAAGATCCTACTCTACACCCCAATGTGAATCCTTGTGGAGTCCAGTGTACCCCACAGAAGAAATGAATGTGTCACACCCATTGGCAGCAACATTAGAATAGCTGCTGATGGGCACAATTGAGAAAGGAAGGGGGGAAAACATTTGAATCCAGCACATATATGTAATTTGAATATGTAATTTGTACCTTCCTACTTTAAAATGTAATGGATGAACCTCACCCTGTGAGAACTATCTTCATGATCAAGAGATCTCATATGCAAGATAAGTATGTGTTGGCAGAGGCGCTCACTGGGCAGAGATGCTGATCGCATCTCTGGCATGTGCCGGTGCACTGCGGCACCAGCACACACACACACACTTCAGACCTGATCTCCTGTTGTGTGAATATGCACAGCAGAGATCAGGTCTGAATTAGGCCCTATATACAGCTGTCAGTAAGGCAGGGATCTGCTGCTGCCAGTGAGGCAGGGATGTGCTGCTGTCAGTGAAGCAGTGATCTGCTGCTGCCAGTGAGGCAGGGATCTGCTGCTGCCAGTGAGGCAGGGATGTGCTGCTATAAGTGAGGCAGGTATGTGCTGCTGTCAATGAGGCAGGGATGTGCTGCTGTCAGTGAAGCAGGGATGTGCTGCTGTCAGCGAGGCAGTGATCTGCTGCCCACTATCTCCCTATCACCCCTGCCTGAGTCACACACTTTCCCTGTCACCCCTGCCTCAGTTACCCACTATCTCCCAGTCACCGCTGCCTCAGTTAACCAATATACCTGCGACCCCTGCCTCAGTCACCCACTATACCAGTCACCCCTGCTTTAGTCACCCACTATCTCTGTCACCCCTGCCTCAGTCAACCACTATCTCCATATCACCCCTACCTCAGTCACCCACTATCCCTGTCACCCCTGCCTCAGTCTCCTACTGTCCCTGTCACCCCTGCCACAGTCATCCACTATATCCCTATCACCCCTGCCTTAGTCACTGACTATCTCCCAGTCACCCCGGCCTCAGTCACCCACTATCTCCCAGTCATACATGCTTCAGTCACCCACTATCTCCCAGTCATCCCTGCCTCAGTCACCTACTGACACCAGTGCAGACATTTCTGCTGCGGCCTCTCCACTCTCCAGCGTGAACGTACTGTCGACTGAGGAAATCCGCTTCCCAGTTGAGGACTCCGGGAATGAACACTGCCGATATTGCTGGCAGATGACGTTCTACCCAACTGAGGATTTTTGATACTTCCAGCTTTGCCATGCAATTTCGAGTGCCGCCTTGATGATTTGTGTACACTACCGTGGTGTCGTTGTCCGATTGTACTTGAACAGGCCTGTTCTGTACTAGAGGCAGGGCCAGTGTCAATGAATTGAACACTGCCCGCAATTCCAGAATGTTTATCGGGAGGAGAGATTCCTCCCTGGTCCACCGATGGTGAAGGGTCGTCATCACGGCCATGACCTTGGTGAATTTCCGAGGTGCCGTGGCCAAACCAGAAGGCAGGACCTGAAATCCAAAAACTAACCAGGCACAACACTGCTTAGCTTCCAACATCAGATGAGATTGGACATATCCAGTGTGATGCGGCTGTAGATGATTTTTGCTGTTTCTAACTTCTACTTCTAACTACTGGTACATCAATGAATAAGTTTCAAAATATAATGCATCAAGAGAACGGTGTTGGTAGTATAAAACTACCTACAGCACCTGGTATTCCCAGGTGGTCTCACATCCAAGAACAAACCAGGCCTAAAATCAGGTGATATTGGGCATATACAGTGTGGTGTGGCAGTAGATGAGCTTAGTGGTTTCTGTTAGAGTTCTTCTACTTCTAACTACTCGTACATAAATGAGTAAGCAGCCGATTTATTAAACCTGGTGAAATGATAATTTGCATGGTGATAAAGTACCAGCCCATCAGCTCCTAATTGCCATGTCACAGGCTGGGTTTGAAAAATGACAGTTAGGAGCTGACTGGCTGGTACTTTATCACCTTGCACTTTATCAGTTCACCAGGCTTAATAGATCTGCCCCAATGTTTCAAAATGGAATGCATCAAGAGAACGGTGTTGGTAGTATAAAACTACCTACAGCACCTGGTATTCCCAGGTGGTCTCACATCCAAGAACAAACCAGGCCTAAAATCAGGTGATATTGGGCATATACAGTGTGGTGTGGCTGTAGATGAGCTTAGTGGTTTCTGTTAGAGTTCTTCTACTTCTAACTACTCGTACATAAATGAGTAAGCAGCCGATTTATTAAACCTGGTGAAATGATAATTTGCATGGTGATAAAGTACCAGCCAATCAGCTCCTAATTGCCATGTCACAGGCTGGGTTTGAAAAATGACAGTTAGGAGCTGACTGGCTGGTACTTTATCACCTTGCACTTTATCAGTTCACCAGGCTTAATAGATCTGCCCCAATGTTTCAAAATGGAATGCATCAAGAGAACGGTGTTAGTATTGTAAAAATACACACAGCTCCTGGTATTTCCTTGTGGTCTCCCATCCAAGTACTAAAACCAGGACCAACACTGCTCAGCTTCCATGATCAGGAGAGATTGGGCAAATCCAGTGTGCTGTGGCTGTAGATGAGCTGGTGGTTTCTGTTACAGCTCTTCTACTTCTAACTTCTGGTACATAAAAGAATACATGTAAAAATTAAATGTACCAAGAAAATGGTGTTGGTAGTTTAAAAACACCTAAAGAATCTGATACTACCAAGCAGTCTCCCATCCATGTATTAACAAAGTCCAATACTGCTTTGCTTCAAAAATCAAATGAGATTGGGCATATCCAGTGTGGTGTGGCTTTAGATAAGCTTTGTGGTTTCTGTTAGAGCTCTTCTACTTCTAACTACTGGTACATTAATGAATATGTATAAGGTTGTAGTTTATCCAATATGCCTTTACTACCTTACCTTTCAACCCCCCCTCCCTCCCCTCTTCTCCTTATAGCTTCCTTAGTTCTCTCCTCCTCGTGTGTGCGTTATTTGTTTTCTCATATGTCCTAGAGGATGCTGGGGTCACATTAAGAACCATGGGGTATAGACGGGATCCGCAGGAGACATGGGCACTTTAAGACTTTCAAAGGGTGTGAACTGTCTCCTCCCACTATGCCCCTCCTCCAGACTCCAGTTTTAGTATTGTGCGCAGTGATACTGGATGCACTACAGGGGAGCTCTACTGAGTTTCTCTGAAAAGACTTGTTAGTTTTTTTTATTTTCAGGGAGGCTGCTGGCAACAGTCTCCCTGCTTCGTGGGACTTAGGGGAGAGAAGTATGACCAACTTCTAGTGAGTTCAATGGCTCTGCTTCAGGCTGACAGGACACCATAAGCTCCTGAGGGTGCTGATCGCTGGGTACGCCTAGATGCACACTCCCGCAGCCTGCCGTCACCCCCTTACAGAGCCAGAAGACAGGTGAGTAGCAGAAGAACAGAAGACTTCTTCTTCAGTGACGGCATTCTGAGGTACCGAGCAGCGAGCGGAACGCTGCGCGCCATGCTCCCACACAAACACAGGCACTGCAGGGTGCAGGGCACGGGGGGGGGGGCACCCTGGGCAGCATAAATTCCTCACAAAAGGCTGGAAAAAGTGGACATTAGTGCCTGGGCACTGTCCTTACCCCGCTAGCGTAATTAATTATTTCTGAGCGGGACAGATACGCGCCATTACAGCGGCGGGGCTTCTTCCTCACCTCACCAGAACATCTTTAGAGCATTACAAGTCTATCACTATAGAGTTTATTATTTCCCAGACTGTGTACTTTTGGCGCTGGATTGTGAGCTGAAAAATCCTCTGTGTCCCTCTGACAGATTTACTGACGGTCTGTCCCCCATAAGCCGGTGTGTCTGTGGGTACTTGGTATATGTGTGTCAACATGTCGGTGGCTGAATGTTTTTCCCAAGAGGAAACTATGGCCCTCATTCCGAGTCGTTCGCTCGGTATTTTTCATCGCATCGCAGTGAAATTCCGCTTAGTGCGCACGCGCAATATTCACATTGCGACTGCGCCAAGTATCTTTGCTATGAAGATAGTATTTTTACTCACGGCTTTTTCATCGCTCCGGCGATCGTAATGTGATTGACAGGAAATGGGTGTTACTGGGCGGAAACATGGCGTTTTATGGGCGTGTGGCTGAAAACGCTACCGTTTCCGGAAAAAACGCAGGAGTGGCCGGAGAAACGGGGGAGTGGTTGGGCGAACGCTGGGTGTGTTTGTGACGTCAAACCAGGAACGACAAGCACTGAACTGATCGCACAGGCAGAGTAAGTGTGGAGCTACTCTAAAACTGCTAAGTAGTTTGTGATCGCAATATTGCGAATACATCGGTCGCAATTGGTAATGACAATCCTGAATTGCAAACCTCAGGTAGCTTGATGCAGTGGCTAAATGGGAACATATAAGTAGGCATCCTTTATGTCCGGTCGCGGAATGTAAGAAGAGGAATTGTTGCTTTGACTGCAGCATTCCCGGGGTTAACTGGTGTTTCTTCAAGTCACAAGGTATGGAGCTGCTGTATAGTTACTCGCAAGTCAGTAGTTGTATGATGCTCACACCTGTTAAGCTGGATACACACAGAATGCCCTACACAGGGGGTGAAATGAGCGCCCCCCCCCCACCCCCCGTACGCTCAGCACACATCACGCTGTGCTGAGCGGGGGGAGAGATGTGTGCTGAGCAGTTCGCTCAGCACACATCTCTCCCCAAAATCGGGCCGTGAATACGGACCTTTAAACTGGATCCACACTTAGATTATCTGTCCAATTTTTTTTTCTAGTTGAAACAAAATTATGCTAATATGTGGCAGCAAATGACAATTGACCATTTGCTCACAAACACTGGAAAACATCCAAAAATGGTCATTTAGATAAATTGGTTAAATCCATTTCATTTAGCTAATTTATCCAAACTACCTTTATTGTATCTTTGTGGGTGTATATCTAAACGTGTCATCATACATTTCAGTGATATTGTCTAACAAATTTGCGAGCGCCGATATGTATTTATAATTTAGCACTCCTCTAGCGGTGCGGGTGAAATCTAACGCGATTAAGAATTGAATCCCGGTGGATTCACTTATCAGATCAGAGGCCGGATGCTCTGTCTTCTCTATCAGGTGCCTTTTAACGACGTGCTCGTAATGGGTGTGAGTATAAGGAGCTTGGGCACCACGATGTATGTCTTTCATTTTATCATGTGTTACAGTCATTACTTCAGGCAATACTTTTCCAATATAACACAATCCTTCAGAGTTTGGGGCAAGCCACTTGTACGCCTTTCTCCCGCATATGAAATATGCATCATCGGGGAGAACATATGGGACGGAGAAGGACATAACCATATTACACACTTTCCAGGTGAAATCTCCTAACCCTAATTCTTCCATCTGCTTAATACACGTATCAGGTTGTACGATATGTGCACAGTATCCTGGTGATACTTCTCCAACTCTCGTAATCCTATTTCCTAAGATGTACCTATACCGGAAATATTTTCCTCTACTGGCTATGTGGCGTACAAGCTCTGTATCTGTAGGCATTCTATCTGCTCTATGCGAAAAGGTCATGGTGTGGTTACTCCATGACACTTCCCAATTTCCCGGCTTTCTGGGATTGGAGATGTTGAAACATAATAGGGACCTATCCACATGGTATTGGTGGAGCTTCAAACTAGGAGGGCTGGAGATATTAAACCTCCTGTCCACCGGTCTCCCACCATTTAACTCAAGTACCTCCCCTATCGTTAAAGGAAATGGCACTAGCCCTGATTTGCTATGACCTTGAGGTACTTGAGAGCATACCCAACAATCTGTTTTGTTTAACACATTACCCACTAAGGAGTGATAGTCACTCAATGAATGCCGGTCCATATGGATATTAAAACTGGATTGGCATTTCTTAATGCACCCATCTTCAATGACATTGTTACAGAGCCTACAGATACAGTTTTCTTCAGCTAACAATCCGTCACAATTTCTTCTATGGTCAATGCTATCGGATCGTTTTCTGATACTCGCCTTTGCTTGTTGGTTAGGTTGATCTTGGAAAACTACGCCTCCATCTTTATCATCAGAACCCATTCCAGAACCTCTATCGACCTCCATGGTACTCTCGCCGGAACAGACTGCTCTGGTCAACATCATGGTCAACAGGAAAATCCGGATCACAGTCTCTTGGGGCAAGTCCATCTTATAGAAGGAAACGGAGAAAAATGAGAAGGAGGAAAAAGAAATTTGAGGGAGAGGGGATGGGAAGTGGAGAAAAACAATAAAAGGGAGTGGGGAGTCGACAACAGCTCTCGGTCTTCAAGGCTCAGGTGCCGCCTCAGTCCTCCTGGAACAGACACTCCAGTGATACAACCTCTACCGTCTGTTCCTTATCACGGGACTTCTCTGGATCAGCAACCTTCTTGCAGTGGGATGAATGGACCCAAGTCTCTCTCTCAGCAACCTTCAATGCCGTAGTGCTAGTCAATAAGACCTGGTATGGTCCTTCCCATCTGTCAATAAGGCAACCTGAGCGTAGAAAATTCCGTATCATTACATAATCCCCAGGTTCAATGTCATGACAATTACTATCAGGTAGATCAGGAATCACCAACTTCAGACTATCATTTTGATTCCTTAACTGTTTACTCATGTTAATCAAGTACTTTACAGTCACTTCATTGTTACATTTCAAATCATCCTGAGGGTTAATCATAACATGCGGTTGTCGACCAAACAAGATTTCAAAAGGGGACAGATTAAGAGGGGACCTGGGAGTGGTTCTGATACTGTACAATACAATGGGTAAAGCTTCTGGCCATGTCAATCCTGTCTCTGCCATCACTTTACTCAATTTATTTTTAATAGTGCTGTTCACTCTTTCGACCTTCGCACTCGCCTGTGGACGGTACGGAGTGTGCAGCTTGCTATCAATTCCCATCAACTTACACATTCCTTGAAAGACATCACCTGTAAAATGGGTACCCCTATCACTTTCGATTATTCTAGGGATACCATATCTACATACAAATTCCTGCACAATTTTCTTAGCAGTAAACATAGCGGTATTTGTAGCCGCAGGAAATGCTTCGACCCAATTTGAGAAAACATCTATACAAACAAGTACATATTTCAAATTCCGACAAGGGGGTAATTGTATAAAATCAATTTGTATTACCTGGAAAGGGCCGCCGGCAGGTGGGATATGGGATGGTTCTGTAGGTATTGCCTTTCCAATATTCTTTCTCAAACAGGTAAGGCATGACATTGCTCTTTTACTCGCATGAGAGGAGAATCCTGGGGCGCACCAGTATGCTCTCACCAATTTGCACATTCCTTCCTTGCCTAGATGAGTCAGCCCGTGAGCTGCTTCAGCCAGACATGGAAGATATGCTCTGGGGGCCACTGGTTTACCATGTCCATCCGTCCAGAGTCCTGAGGACTCCTGGCCACATCCCTTTGCCTTCCAGACTGCCTTTTCCTGTGTGGAACACAAATTTTGCATTTCACACAACTTCTGTGTGTTAATGGTATTAAATACCATCAATTGTGTGGTGTCTGTCTGTATGGGGGTAGCAGCTGCTAACTTAGCAGCTTCGTCTGCTCGGCTGTTACCAAGTGATACCGGGTCTTGGCTATAAGTGTGTGCTTTACATTTGATAACAGCCACTCTGTCGGGTTCCTGTATCGCTGTTAGAAGCCTTTTTATGTGAGCTGCATGCGCTACCGGTGTACCAGCTGCCGTCATGAAATTTCTGAGGCGCCATAGGGCTCCGAAATCATGGACTACCCCGAATGCGTATCTAGAATCGGTGTAGATATTGGCTGATTTGCCCTTAGCCAATTCACATGCTCTGGTTAGGGCGAACAGTTCAGCAACCTGGGCTGAGTGAGGTGGGCCTAGCGGTTCCGCTTCTATGGTGTCTTGGTCATCTACGACTGCGTATCCAGTACACAAGTCTCCCGAGTCTGACTGTCTATGGCAACTACCGTCCGTGTAGAACGTGAGTTCTGCATCTTCCAGTGGGTTGTCACTGATGTCAGGCCTTGCGGTAAAATTTTGGGTCAAATATTCCATACAATCATGTGTATCTTCCTTTGTATTAAATCCTCCTTCCCCATCACTCTCACCTTCCACCCTTTGTGCCTGACCAGGCACACCTGGGAGATACGTTGCAGGATTTAATGCACTGCATCTCCTTATGGTGATGTTTACGGGGGCCATTAGTGCCAATTCCCATCTTGTAAACCTCGCTGATGAGACGTGTCTGGTTTGGGCAGAATTCAATAAGGCTGATACTGCATGTGGCGTATGGATTGTGAGGTTGTGGCCTAGCACGACATCTTCGCTTTTTGTCACTAGCAATGCTATCGCAGCAACGCTTCGCAAGCATGTGGGGAGGGATCGCGCTACCGTGTCTAGCTGAGCGCTGTAGTATGCAACTGGCCTACTGGCATCACCGTGTTTTTGGGTTAGTACACCTGCCGCGCAACCAGCACTTTCTGTTCCGTATAGTTCAAAGGGTTTCCCATAGTCTGGCATACCTAGTGCTGGTGCCTGCGTTAGGCACTGTTTGAGTCTCTCAAATGCTGTTTCGGACTCGTCTGTATGCGAAATCCTATCAGGTTTGTTTGAGGAGACCATTTCCTGCAAAGGTAACGCCAAAATGGAAAACCCTGGGATCCAATTACGGCAATACCCACACATTCCTAAAAACGTTCTGATCTGTTGCTGGGTTTGTGGCAGAGTCATGTCTCTAATTGCTTGGATTCTATCAGCGGTCAGGTGTCTCAGTCCTTGTGTTAGACAGTGTCCCAAATATTTTACCCTAGTTTGGCATAATTGTAACTTGTCTTTGGACACCTTGTGTCCTGTGTCTGAAAGATGAAACAGGAGCTGTTTCGTATCCTTCAGAGATGCTTCCAGTGAATCTGAACACAGTAATAAATCGTCCACATACTGTATCAATACTGATCCACTGTCTGGTTGGAAAGACTGTAAACAATCATGCAAAGCCTGAGAAAATATACTTGGACTATCTATGAAACCTTGGGGTAATCGAGTCCACGTGTATTGGACTCCTCTGTATGTAAATGCAAACAAATATTGTCTGTCAGGGTGCAGAGGTACCGAAAAGAAAGCGGAGCAGAGGTCAATAACAGTGAAAAATTTGGCAGTGGGAGGGATTTGCATTAGGATGACAGCTGGATTTGGCACTACGGGGAACTGACTCTCAACTATTTTGTTAATCCCCCTTAGATCCTGCACTAGTCTGTAACCCCTCCCCCCACTCTTTTTAACAGGGAAGATGGGACTATTGGCAGTGCTGGACGTTCTTACCAGAATGCCCTGTTGTAGCAAGCGCTCTATTACTGGGTAAACTCCTAACTCCACCTCTGGCTTCAGAGGGTACTGTGGGATTTTTGGAGCTATCCTACCATCTTTTACTTGTACAACTACTGGAGCTACGTTTGCCATTAATCCAGTGTCTTGTCCGTCTTTTGTCCAAAGTGACTCTGGTATCTGAGATGTCATCTCTTCTATTTGGGATGGATTCCTATTTGTCATAATGGTATGTGACATTAATTTTGATGGGGAGTCTAACATGTCTCGCACTTCCTGAGCGTGTTTCTCAGGTATGTCCAAGAATACACCTTCAGGAGTACAATAAATGACGCACCCCATTTTACACAGTAAGTCTCTTCCCAGGAGATTAGTTGGTGCCGATGCAGCCAGCAAAAAGGAATGCTTGGTATGCAAAGGCCCTATTGTAATCTCGGCTGGTTTGCTAACAGGGTAGTGCTGGACTACTCCTGTTACTCCCATGGCTGGAATTGTCCTACCAGTGGTTCTCATGCCCACTGTCGAATTTATCACTGACTTGGCCGCCCCTGTGTCTACAAGAAAGTTTAAAGTTTTACCAGCTACATTAATTGCGATCTCGGGTTCACTTCCAAGATTGGCAATTAATTTTACTGGCTGCAGATTACAGGTATGGCCACACCCCTATTGGGTATGGTGACCTCCCTGAATCCCGCTGGCAGCAACTACTTGTGAGGGAGATAGTTGGGAACTACCAGAGGCATGCCAGTCTCTGTTTGGGGGATATCTTTTTGTTTCCCCTGTATGTGGCTCATAACTCCGTTTCTGCGGACCTTGCTCCCAATGTCGTGTGTCGTGTCGTTGTCTAGGGGGTTGGTATGAGTTTCGTGGATTCTTTACTCTACAATCTCGTGCCATGTGTCCCTGTTTGTGACAAGAATAACAAGTAACCATACTTGACTTACCCACAGGATTTGGTGATACAAACAAAGGCTGCCTTGTGGTCAGAGCCTGTATACTTACTGACATTAATTTATCACCTTGTTGCTCCCTGTGTCTGGTGATGTTTCTATCGTGATCAATAGCAGCCTCTCTCAAAGTAGCCACAGACAGACCTCGCCAACATGGTTGTGTGGTCTGTACCCTAGTCTTCAATGACTCTTTTAAACCATCCATCAGTACCGATACTGCTACTTCCCGATGGTTTGTGTCTGTTTTAATGTCCTCTATGCCTGTGTATTTTGCCATTTCTAATAATGCTCTGTGAAAATACTCTGCAGCTGTCTCTGACTCCTTCTGTTTAATGGAGAATATCTTATTCCATTTAGCTACCGCTGGGAAATACTCTTTTAGCTGCAAGTTTATTCTTTTCACATTATCTTGGTTGTACACATCTGTAAGAGGTACATCATGATCTAGTCCGCAATCAGCTAAAAATTGAGTTGCGTCGACATTTGAGGGTAAACATGCTCTCAGCAATATCTGCCAGTCTTTATTGTTGGGCTCTGCAGTGTTACCTAAGTCTCTGATGTATTTTTGACTGGCAACTAAGTCTTTTCTAGGGTCAGGAAATTCAGACACTATGGTCCTTAATTCCATTCGGGAAAATGGAGTGTACATGGCAATGTTCCTAATGGGAGTGGCTCCTGATGCGTCTGTTTTCCCATTTGGCACTGCTATTACTCTAACAGGTGTAATTCTAACAACCTCATTCTGTGTAGATTCTACAGGCTGTGGTGAAATAGTCTCAGCATAATGCATGGTGCCGTACTTACCAGTTGATACGACCTCACCTATCCCTCCGCTAGGGGCCTTTACTAATCTCGTGGGTGGAGCTGTGCCTACTGTGGTCTCTGCTATGGTGGCTGCTAGAGAGAGCGCTGAAATCGTTGCCGATTCGTCCTCTTGATCACACTCCTGAGGAAAGTTCAAAACAGGGTACAACTTGCACGGGTTAATACTTGCATGGGTTAATGGGTTAACATTATCATTAACATTTACACAGTTACTAAGTGATTTTGTGTTACACCTTAGTGCGTCTTTCTCCGCAATCAACTTCTCTCCTGATATGTATGGTGGCGGCGGGGCCGTGGCAATCAGTTTTCTGTTAGAGCCAGATCCCGCCGCCTGAGCCAAACCTCTCTGTATCTCACCTTCCTGTTGCCACAACTGTAAATAATCATAATGCTGGATTCGTCTCTTTGTTGATTTTATGAGACATATCCTCCTCCTTAAATTTTGTAACACTTCTGAGCTGAAGCTCCCTACTCTTGGGAATTTCTCCCCGTCATGTACAGTCATTCTCTCCCATTCATCACATAAAGTTTCTGTGTGACTTCCATATTTCTCACACATTATATACCTGGCCGACCCAATTGGTCGGACCACTGAATCAACCCGAACCGAGGTTGATCGCCCCCTACCTGAACAAGTGGCCCCCATAGTTCGAAAGTGTTGCTTTATTTAGCCAACCCTTTATGCAAAACCAAATGCCAACAATAGGCTGACGGTGGCGGTTTACCGAGTACCCCACTCACTCGCCCACGCCGACCAATACGACCTGATCACACCGATATGGTGCTGGCGTACTCGACCTAGGGCCCCTGCGACCTGAACCTCTATTTACTGGAACCTGCGAGGGTTATCCGAAGAACACTTACTCTTTCCAGTAACTATTGGTTGCTGGATAGTTCCTGAGTGAGCAGCGAACTTCCCTTAAAATAAAAAAAATTACACAAATCACGTTAGAGTGTACAGATAGCGTTTGTGACCCCTTTACTCTAATGGTATTAGGTCAGATTACTAACTACTGCACACACTTACGTGCGGTCCAGTCGTTCAGTACACAAACAACTAAGCTTATGTACGGAAAGACCAATGGAATCGAAACTTACGACTGCGAATTCCTTCAGCCAGAGCTTATATGGCCTATATGGGTGTTGCACCAACCCTTTTCGGTGTTGTGCCTGTGAACTGTATAGCGGACTTCCTTGTCGGCTGTACCTGGACCTCCTGGTCTGTTATGACCTACTGGTCTTGTTACAGTATGACCTCCTGGTCTTGTTACAGTATGACCTCCTGGTCTGCTATACTCTAATGCTCAAAATTGTATATTTAACCAGAGATGCCTCCCTAGCCACCGTGCACGTCACTTACACGCATGTACCTCACGAGTACTCGACTTTTCTTGTGGTTCAACCTTTAAAAATTGTAAAAACACTCACTCATCACATGTACACTTTTGTTTCTATTTCTATTTCTGCGCAGAAATTTTTTCTTCAGATCAGGTGTGTTACCAATTAGGAGCAGGATCTGTTAATTAAATTTCGGACACCCAAAAATAGACTTGCGTTATTTCTCGCCTCGCGTTATTTATCGCTTTGCGTTATTTATCGCTTTGCGTTAAAAATCAACTTATCGTGACTTGAGCTACGTGGGCGTAACCGGACGCTCCGTTGCGTAACGTACGCTGCGTGCGTCGGCCTTTGGATTGCGTACGCAAGTCTTTGTTAGAGACACGTATACGCAAAGCAAAGATCCACCGTAACACAATTTATACTTTTATCAATGTAGATGATCCTTGATCATCTACCACACAAACACACTGACTTCGCCTTATCTCCCAGGCGAAACTGTGTGTTTGTCTATCTTTTAACTATATTACCTTTACTCTTAAACTATGAAATAACGGCAACTCTCTTTTAGCACTTCTATCAACTATAAAAACTGGCAGACAGGAGAGTGATATACGAAAATGAAAAAGAAAAAGAAATGCAGATATATATATGTGTGCGTGCGTGTGTACGCAAGACAGAAAAATAAACAGTTTTAAAAGACACTAGCGTTTTGTTCTTACCTCCGGTTCCCGGATTCCTTCAGCACTCTTTACCTAAGCGAAGCAGACGCTTATCCTGTCAGCACTACGAGGGATACAACCTCCCGCCCTTTGCTGAGGGATAATGTCTGCTGATCTACCTACTGCAGATATGTGAAGGACGGGCGAGCCGCCAATTGATAAAGCTGAATATTTATCGTATATAAATCACTTTAAGAGGTCTAAGAACACTGTACGCTATCTACGTAAGAAGTACCGTAAGGGTACGCAAGTTGCGTAGCGATCGCTCAGCCGTAGTCGAGACGCTCAAGCGTCACGTTCGCTTACGGCCCAGTGATCACAGGCAGGCACGCTATTGGCTGCCGACTAACATAATGATTCGCTATAGCGTAGCGGACGCTCGGGACCACGAGGAGATCACCAGCGATGCAGACGCTCACAACGTTAAACCTTTATATCTATACCTTTAACAGTGAGATACACAGTATACCTTAGTGTAGAGACAGAGTGTAAGTGCAACCTGGTGTAACCTGATTAACTACAAAGCTGCTTGAGCGTCACCGACGCTCAGAGAATACTTAACACTATAAAGAATACACAGATACCTGGGCTTAGGGTCCGAAACCTATTATATGTATTATGACTATTATACTTGCAAAAAGAATCACAGTACAAAGCATACACTACAATATGACATAAACCAACTAACCAGATAAACTACACAGGAAATACAATACAATACAATTAAAGGAAAATACGAGAGAAAGAGTAGAGAGAGAGAGAGAGAGAGATGGCTCACAGTAAGACAATATGATTACGGAGAAAACTTACGCACAAAGGGAAACGATCGCATGCGCCTCGATATCCAGCTCCCGATTATCAGCAATGAGAACCGTTGAAGAGAGAGAACTGGATACGGTCGGCCTGCCTATTTATGCCCCACACACAATACAATTCAATGGTCCCTACAATCTCATTGTTCATTGGACACAGGAATTCGGCTTCGCATTATAACAAAAGGTCATAGGTTGATTCATACAGGTGGGCTGTGACTATTTCCAACTGCTCAGGTGGGAGGGAAACTGGGTTTCCCGCCGCATGGGTAATAAAGTGCAAATAAAGTAAATGTTCATAAACTTATGTCCATAACTATTCGCACGAGCGATTGATCTGCTTCAAACCAACACCGGAATATTTCTAATTAAATATTCTTCCGATGGATACTAAACACCACTGTATTACTCCTGTCTGACCCTTCGTATCAAACAAAGAGGGATTCCTCTGTTCATAAACATTCTATATTAACCAAACTTTCAGAATCTATCAAAGGGACCATGATCTACAAAATACATTATTACTGAAAATATGTTACGATTGAGTCGCACGCTACAACCACATAAACTCTACCGTAAATAAGCATACCATGCGCCTGCGGGTGCCCGCGACTGTGAGTATGCGCACGTACGGGAGAGCGTACGCATGCGCAGCACGGACCTGTGTGAGGTGCAAATATGGTAGTGTGCATAGAGATATTTTTCTGACTTTGACAGGACGGACTGCCGAGTGCCGACACAGAGGTAGCCACAGCCGTGAACTACCGTACTGTACTGTGTCTGCTGCTAATATAGACTGGTTGATAAAGAGATGTCGTAGTATGTATGTATGAAGAAGAAAGAAAAAAAAACCACGGTTAGGTGGTATACAATTATGGACGGACTGCCGAGTGCCGACACAGAGGTAGCCACAGCCGTGAACTACCGTACTGTACTGTGTCTGCTGCTAATATAGACTGGTTGATAAAGAGATGTCGTAGTATGTATGTATGAAGAAGAAAGAAAAAAAAACCACGGGTAGGTGGTATACAATTATGGACGGACTGCCGAGTGCCGACACAGAGGTAGCCACAGCCGTGAACTACCGTACTGTACTGTGTCTGCTGCTAATATAGACTGGTTGATAAAGAGATGTAGTAGTATGTATGTATAAAGAAGAAAGAAAAAAAAACCACGGGTAGGTGGTATACAATTATGGATGGACTGCCGAGTGCCGACACAGAGGTATCTACAGCCATGAACTACCGTACTGTGTCTGCTGCGACTGGATGATAAATAATGATATAAAAAATATATATATATCACTACTGCAGCCGGACAGGTATATATATTATATAATGACGGACCTGCTGGACACTGTCTGTCAGCAGAATGAGTTTTTTATAGAATAAAAAAAAAAACACCACACAAGTGAAGTCACACGACGAGTGTTTAACTTTTTCAGGCAATCACAATATAGTATACTACTAACTATACTGGTGGTCAGTGTGGTCAGGTCACTGGTCAGTCACACTGGCAGTGGCACTCCTGCAGCAAAAGTGTGCACTGTTTAATTTTAATATAATATGTACTCCTGGCTCCTGCTATAACCTATAACTGGCACTGCAGTGCTCCCCAGTCTCCCCCACAATTATAAGCTGTGTGAGCTGAGCACAGTCAGATATATAATATATACATAGATGATGCAGCACACTGGGCTGAGCAGTGCACACAGATATGGTATGTGACTGTCTTGTACTCCTGGCTCCTGCTATAACCTATAACTGGCACTGCAGTGCTCCCCAGTCTCCCCCACAATTATAAGCTGTGTGAGCTGAGCACAGTCAGATATATAATATATACATAGATGATGCAGGCATGCAGCACACTGGGCTGAGCAGTGCACACAGATATGGTATGAGACTGAGTCACTGTGTGTACCGTTTTTTTCAGGCAGAGAACGGATATATTAAATAAAACAACTGCACTGCTGGTGGTCACTGTGGTCAGTCACTAAACTCTGCACTCTCTTCTACAGTATCAGCCTCAGGTCAATCTCTCTCTCTCTCTCCTAATCTAAATGGAGAGGACGCCAGCCACGTCCTCTCCCTATCAATCTCAATGCACGTGTGAAAATGGCGGCGACGCGCGGCTCCTTATATAGAATCCAAGTCTCGCGAGAATCCGACAGCGTCATGATGACGTTCGGGCGCGCTCGGGTTAACCGAGCAAGGCGGGAAGATCCGAGTCGCTCGGACCCGTGAAAAAAAACATGAAGTTCGTGCGGGTTCGGATTCAGAGAAACCGAACCCGCTCATCTCTAGTCAAAGGCTCCATTTTTTTTTAAAGATCCCTCTGCCAAGTTAAGGGGGGGTTGAGGGGGCCCCAGAGATATCAGTGAACTGGGCCCCGAGATTTCTGTTGCTGGCCCTGACCCTCAAGGGCGTATCTACCCCTTGGCCAGGATGGCACTTGCCAGGGGCACCATCCAGCTGTGCCAACCGTGGCTAAGGGATAGAGTTCTGCAGTCTCGAAAGGGCGCTATGGCAATCAGCGTGGGACTGACCAATTAGACGGTGAGGGAAGGATACTGAAATTGTCCCAACCCTGTTACAGTTTGAAACGCCCCTCAACTGCTGTCCACTGCTTCACTCCTAGCTCTGCCCCTTTGAAATTATTAATCCCTACCCCCCGGTAGGCGGAGTTCTCCAGGCCCATACTCAGGAGTCACCACTGCTGTACATTATGTGCCGGTTGTAGAGGCAGAGCGGGGAACATCAGAGAACGCCACAAATTACACAGTGGGCAAGGAGATGGCTGGAGACAGCTGCACAGCCATGCCTTGCAAGTTCGAGAGAGCTGTTGAATTTCAGCACTTCAAGTCAGAGCCTGCCCCCTGCTGCCCAAGCAGTCCGTGACAGTTAGTGTCGAGGAGGGGGGGATTTGTGCATGTGTGCTATCAGTGTGTGTGTGGGGTGGGGGGGTGGGGGGGTGGGGGGGTGGAGGATGTGTGTGACTGTGAGGGAGCTGTCAGTGTCAGTGGGGAGAGGAGCAGGAGGGAGTTGTCAGTGTGTGGAAGTGATGAGAGTTGTCAGTACTGGGGAAATGTGTGTGTGTGTGTGTGTGTGTGTGTGTGTGTGTGTGTGTGTGTGTGTGTACTAGATTTAGGAGTGTGTGTTTGTGAGAGGTTTCAGTTGGGGAATTAGAGTTCATACACTAATTAAATGTTTTCATATTGAGAACTACATCTCCCAGCATATACAGTGTGCTGGGGATGCTAACAAGCTTTATTTAAAAGTTTAAAAAACATTGGCCCTCATTCCGAGTTGATCGGTCGCAAGGCGAATTTAGCAGAGTTACACACGCTAAGCCGCCGCCTACTGGGAGTGTATCTTAGCATCTTAAAATTGCGACCGATGTATTCGCAATATTGCGATCACAAACTACTTAGCAGTTTTAGAGTAGCTCCACACTTACTCTGCCTGTGCGATCAGTTCAGTGCTTGTCGTTCCTGGTTTGACGTCACAAACACACCCAGCGTTCGCCCAACCACTCCCCCGTTTCTCCGGCCACTCCTGCATTTTTTCCGGAAACGGTAGCGTTTTCAGCCACACGCCCATAAAACGCCGTGTTTCCGCCCAGTAACACCCATTTCCTGTCAATCACATTACGATCGCCGGAGCGATGAAAAAGCCGTGAGTAAAAATACTATCTTCATTGTTAAATTACTTGGCGCAGTCGCAGTGCGAATATTGCGCATGCGTACTAAGCGGATTTTCATTGCGATGCGATGAAAAATACCGAGCGAACGACTCGGAATGAGGGCCATTGCTTTTATGACTGCAATGGTTAAAAAGGGAGAGCTATAAATCAATTTATCAGTGAATGATCGCAGTTTGAGCTGTTACATTTTACTGAACCACCTATCCCTCCACACTCACTACCTGTCCTCAGGATACATTTACCATCCCGGCAGACGGTATACCGGCGGTCATTTGACCGATGTTGGAATCCTGACACCACTTGGGAGACTGGTGCCGGCACACAGACAGCCAACATCCCGAAGGCGAGTATTGGAGGGAGGGTTAGGACCGGGGGAGGGGGTGTTAGGGAAGGCACTAGGAGGGGGGGGGGTTAGTCCTAGCTGCCACCCCCTGAGGGTTAGCCCTATCCGCCACCCCCCCAGAGGGTTAGGATTAGGATTAGGTATCATGTGACTGCTGGAATCCCGAGCGCCGGATGCCATACCCAACCCCCTTTACTTTTTCAGGCATTTCTATCTCTCCTCTCTCTATGGTGTTCCGATTGCCCACTTTCCCTTGTGCTTTTCTCTCTCTCTCCTTTGTTTAGAGCATCAGTTTCTGTAGTCCACTTTATCCTTATTTTTTCCAGTGTTTCACTATCTCTCTGATGTAATGAGGATGTATGGTCTAGAGGGATCAGTAATGCATTGTACTGTATAGAGGCGTCAGGGATGTAGCGTAGGGTATAGAGGCATCAGGGATGTAGCGTAGGTTATAGAGGCATCAGGAATGTAGCGTAGGGAATAGAGGCATCACGGATGTAGCGTAGGGTATAGAGGCGTCAGGGATGTAGCATAGGGAATAGAGGCGTCAGGGATGTAGCGTAGGGAATAGAGGCGTCAGGGATTTAGCTTAGGGAATATAGGCATCAGGGATGTACTAGCAGGTATATAGAGGTCAGTGTACTGTATAGAGGGGTCAGTAATGCAGTGATGGTTATAGAAAGGTCAGTGATGTAGTGTAGGGTATAGAGGGGTCAGTTATGTAGTGTGGGGTAAAGAGGGGTCAGTAAAGATACTAAGCTGAAGTACTTAGAACACTTCTTGAATTAAGACACAACCTGCAAGAAAAAGTATGCAATATGGGTGAAAAGGCAAATGTCAGAGGTCTGATACAAGTGACCAGCTCCACACCTTGCACCACATAGCGTTATGTTAAACTGGGATATGTTCTTTTTTGGTGTGTGTGTGTGTGTGTGTATGTGTGTGTGTGTGTGGCTCCTTTGGTCTAGAACCAGCCCTGATCACAAAATATTTTTGTCTGAGCAGACTGGACACTGATCAGCGTTGGCTCATTCTCAGCCCCCCGCCCAGCCTCTGCTGCCAACAGACTGCTATTAGCTAGTTAACCTTCTGCCTTCCCTATCTATGACACAGACTGCTGCTAATGCTACCAGAATGTTCCCAGTGGCTTCACACCAACAGTGAATCCCAGCCGATGATGTAGGGCAGCGTGTGGGGGAGGGGGTCAGTTGCTGTGGCTCCAACATGGTAACCGCCAATGGACTGCAATGCTTTATCGAAAGGGGGGGCGCCAGTCCCTTACTTTGCCAGGGGCGCTTGGACCCCTAGCTACACCTCTGTTGACCCTAACCGATACCCCTAAACTAACCATAATTCCTGCAGTAAAAATCCATGTTTCTATGTATATAGGGGGTCATTCTGAGTTGATCGCTTGCTGCCGTTGTTCGCTGCGTAGCAATCAGTTGAAAAAAAATGGCTAATCTGTGCATGCGCATGCTCCGTAATGTGCATGCGCATCGTACGGGTACAAAGTCCATTGTGGTTTTGCACTAGTTCTAGCGATTATTCCAATCACAGAACAGGCCACAAGGAGATTGACAGAAAGAGGGCGTTTCTGGGTGTCAACTGACCGTTTTCAGGGAGTGCTTGGAAAAATGCAGGCGTGGCAGAAGAAATGCAGACGTGGCTGGGCATTCGCTGGATGGGTGTGTGACATCAAAAGCCGTCCCTCGGTTGTTAGAATCAACGCACACGAAGTGTAACTACAGTGCTGGTCTTATTTTGAAACGATTTTGCAGGCGCTCTGCTGCTCAAGTGTTCGCACTTCTCCAAAGTGAATATACACTCTCCAGTGGGCAGCGACAATGCGTTTGCATGGCTGCTAAAAACTGCTAGCGAGCAATCAACTCAGAATGACCCCCATAGTGTATTGCAAGAAAATATCTGTAAATCCAATGGTACCGTAAGTGCGGTATATACTCGCACTTCTTTGCGGGGTGAGAACATCTCCCCTAAGTGAAGTCAGCCCTATGAATAGAGTTTGTGTGATCCCTGTGCAGCAGTCACAGAAAGGGTTCATCTCTGCAGTTTGTCACTCAAATTACATTGCTGCATTTTTTCTAGAAGTGGATCTGAGAGCTGTTACCCGCAGACCAGCTACAATAATTATCCTGGGTACTCACTAGACCAGTGGTTCTCAAACTGCACCCTGGGGTGCCTCAGGACACTTGCAGGGGTGCCTTGGATTGGTGGTCCAGGACCAATTCAAAATATTTATAGTTAGTGTTATAGGCAAAACCAGTGCTGTTGGCTGGCAATCATAACATATGTGCACAAGCAGAAGCAAATCCTGTCCCCTACCAAAGGGCCAGTGCTAGGGTGTTTGGCGCCTCCCTGCAAACTATTAATTTGGGCCCTCTCTCCAATACTTAATAAAGGGACAGTGCGCTCCTTAAAAAAAGAAGGTGTGGTATCACAAGGAAGGGGCATGGCCACACAATAGCACCCCAAATAAAAATACGCCACACAGTAGCACTATCTTATTGTCATTACACCGCATGTAATAATAATAATAATAATAATAATAATACCCACAGTCGCAGTGCCCTTTATACACATAACCACCATATCAGTGCAGCTTACACACATAATGCCAACAGTAGCAGTGCCCCTTCTACACATGCCCACGGTGGCAATCCTTTACATGGCAAATATCAACCTGGTTTTGCCATGTAAAGGATTGCCACTTTAAAAAACAAACAATAAAAAAAAAAAAAACAACAGGAAAAAACACAAAATCTCTCACTTTCTGATTCTCACACCCTATTACATTCCTCCCTATATATTTAAATGTTTCTATTACTGTATGTTCCCTCTTCCCTTCTCCAAACTATACACATCAACATTTTTTAGTATTTCCAGGTAAGTTTTGTGATGTAGGCCATGCACAATTTTAGTTGCCCTAATGTATTTACAGCCTTCTGGAGATATGGCTTCTGGAACTGAACACAGGATTCTAAATGTGGCTGTACCAAGGACCTATACAGTGGCATTACAGGTTGAGTATCCCTTATCCAAAATGCTTGGGACCAGAGGAATTTTGGATATCGGATTTTTCTGTATTTTGGAATAATTGCATACCATAACGAGATATTATGGTGATGGGACCTAAATCTAAGCACAGAATGCATTTATGTTTCATATACACCTTGGCCCTCATTCCGAGTTGTTCGCTCGGTATTTTTTATCGCATCGCAGTGAAAATCCGCTTAGTACGCATGCGCAATGTTCGCACTGCGACTGCGCCAAGTAACTTTACTATGAAGAAAGTATTTTTACTCACGGCTTTTTCATCGCTCCGGCGATCGTAATGTGATTGACAGGAAATGGGTGTTACTG
This sequence comes from Pseudophryne corroboree, assembly GCF_028390025.1. Taxonomy (NCBI): domain Eukaryota; kingdom Metazoa; phylum Chordata; class Amphibia; order Anura; family Myobatrachidae; genus Pseudophryne; species Pseudophryne corroboree. The sequence goes on along the minus strand of NW_026968254.1, from coordinate 721,758 downwards.
GGCGGAAACACGGCGTTTCAGGGGCGTGTGGCTGAAAACGCTACCGTTTCCGGAAAAAACGCAGGAGTGGCCGGGGAAACGGTGGGAGTGCCTGGCCGAACGCTGGGTGTGTTTGTGACGTCAACCAGGAACGACAAGCACTGAACTGATCGCACAGGCAGAGTAAGTCTGGAGCTACTCTGAAACTGCTAAGTAGTTAGTAATCGCAATATTGCGAATACATCGGTCGCAATTTTAAGAAGCTAAGATTCACTCCCAGTAGGCGGCGGCTTAGCGAGTGTAACTCTGCTAAATTCGCCTTGCGACCGATCAACTCGGAATGAGGGCCCTTATACACACAGCCTGAAGGTCATTTTAGCCAATATTTTTTATAACTTTGTGCATTAAACAAAGTGTGTGTACATTCACAGAATTCATTCATGTGTCATATACACCTTATACACACAGTCTGAAGTTCATTTAATACAATATTTTTAATAACTTTGAGTATTAAACAAAGTTTGTGTACACTGAGCCATCAAAAAACAAAGGTTTCACTATCTCAGTCTCACTCAAAGAAGTCCGTATTTCGGAATATTCCGTATTTCGGAATATTTGGATATGGGATACTCAACCTGTATTACTTTTTTCTGCTACTGGTTCTTTAACCTATGCAAACAAGCATCTGACTTGCCTTTCCTATTGCTTTGTTACATTGCTCACCTGAAATAGTAATACTTAGATAGCTTTCCTCTTGCCATTATAATGCCCTTAATATTATAGTTAGCCTTTGCATTTTTGCACGTGTATGATTTTGCATTTTTTGGCATTAAATGTTGCCATGTTCTTGACCATTCCTCTAGTCCAGGGGCAGAACTGCCAGAGACAACGGAGTCAGTTGCCGCCGGGCTCCAGCCCTGAAGGGGCTCCAGCCCTAAAGGGGCTTCCTCCATTGCCCCCCGGCTGTTACGTGCCCTTCCTACTAAATAGACAAAGGCGCTACCAGCAGGGTCTCGCAGTTTGTACATTCCATGCCGTAACACCCTTCTTTCCACCTTTTTCAAGACCCAGCCCAGCAGCCTCGCCGCTGCCACCACCGCTAGCTGCAGCACTGCCAGCGGTGGGGTGCCCCTGCTTCTTCTCACACCACAGATAGCTGGGCAGCACTGCAACTGCCTGCCTGATTGCTCCGCCCCCTTCCGGCTCCCAAGCACCTCTGCTGCCCAGTGATCCAGGAGCCTGCTGCTAGGAAGAAGTGGCCGAGCTTCAGCAAGCGAGTCTGGACACTGGCGGAGGAAGCCATGATAACCAGATAATGGGGAGTGGAGAGCCAGTTCCAAGGTAATACTTTATACAGCTGGTTGAGATCCTGGTCGGTGGATATGGATTCCAAGAAAACCCTGGAGGTGCTTCCTTTCAAGGGAGACACTCTCTTTGGAGAAGACCTCAATAAGATTGTAGCTGATCTGGCTACTGCTAAAACAGCTTGCCTACCTCGTATGACTCCTACCACGCAGAAGGCTAAAAGTACTTTCCCTTGGCCCTTTCATCCCTCAGGTAAAGCGTACCCAAGGTCAGGCATACCCAAAGCAAGCTCATGCTTCCAGACCTGCCAAGCCCAGACTGAAGCAAGCCTGGGCTGCCCATCAGCCTGCTTCCAAAACGGACAAGCCTGCCGCATGACGGTGCAGGCCTCCCTCTGGGGGATCCCAGGGTGGGGGGCCCGACTTCTAGGTTTGGCATAGAAAGGTATAATTCTAAGCTAGAGAATTCTGTTTGGAGCTCACCTTGTACTTTGTGAAGAAATAATCAGCATTGTGGCTGAGCAGATACATGTAGTGTGTGGCTGCAAACTGCATGGATCTGCTGCGTTGTAATGCTGATACTTTTTTTTTGCAAAGTACCAATAGCTTCATATAATGTTCACAATTTTTATGCAGGATCAAATAGCTCAATAGGTAGGGTGTTTGATTAGAATTCAACAGGTTATAGGTTTGAATCCTGGGTATGGTAGTTTGAGATGTGTTATTTAATAAAGTATGTTGTTCTGACTGCTGGGATATCATACTAAATAAATGGAGTTGATCAATTTTTTTTGTATTTTTTTTTTAAACTAGGAACAATTTCCAGATACTTTTCTTTATAACTGAGATTGCCCCCTGGAACTTCACATCAGTTGACAACTATGCATGAGTGGGCAGTCCTTGCTCTGGATCTGCCCACCCATTTATGTGCCGTCATAAAAGAAAGCACAACTGACAGTTATCCTGGGCGTACACTACACAATTATCTGTCAGGCTATCTATCCAGTCCGGATGGATGGAATGAAAATCTGGTAATGTATAGTAGCAAATGTCAATTAACCATTTGCTCCCAAACACTAGAAAAGTGGTCAAAAATGGTCATTACACAAATTGGTTAAACCCAAAATTTAACCAATTTGTTTAGGGGACCATGTTTGTCCATTTTCTAGTGTTTGAGAGTAAATCGTTGATGGTCATTTGCTCACATAGATAACCGGATTTCTATTCCAACCAGCCAGTGTTGGAGATATGGTCTGCCAGATTACATAATGCATACCAGAGCCATAACTAGACTTTTTGGTGCCCTGTGACAGAGAATTATATGCCCCCCCCCCTCCCCTCCCCATTTTTGCAATATGGACAAAAGGCGCATGCCTTGTGGGGAAGGGGCATAACAAGATTGGTCTCAGAGAAAGCACATGAGATATGAAGATATATCTAGTATACTTGACACTCAATGGTTTGTGGTATTGCCGGGGTGCCCTCCTTAAATGCATATACAGTCACACATGGCGTGTTTGTGCAAATGGCATATCAGCAGTCAGCACTAACTGGTGACATGCCATTTGTAAAAGTAAGCCATGTGTGACTAATATATAAACATACTTTATTAAATAACACCTCAAACTATCATACCCAGGATTCAAATCTATAACCTGTTGAATTCTAATCAAACACCCTACCCATTGAGCTACTTGATCCTGCATCTATTCTAACCTCCAAAAACAGATTCAGTTGCATTTTCCAGCGTGTTTTGTTTGCGCCTTTGCAAATGTCTTACATCGACAAACTTATTTAGTACTATTTTGCAAATAGGGTTACATTGTCGCAACATTGTGTTCCCTAATTGCTTGATTTTTTAAATGCAACAATTGATAAAGACACCTGATAATTGCTCTGTGGAGTGTTATTTTGTGTCTACTTCTTATCTACATTTAATTCCCTACCTCTAATCAAGGCATTTTTAAATGCTGGGGGCTGCCAGGACGTGAGGCCTACCTAGACTTTAGATCGGAATTTGAATGTACTTGTGAACTAACTTAATTTCCTACTTCTAAATTCATTCCTAAATTCACTACTTACATTAATCCTGTAGTTGGGCATTTTGAGCCTTCAATTGTGGGTATTGTTTTGTGTCCAGACCAGCAGCTGGTGGTGTGCATTTGCTGGAAAGGCATCGAAGACCTCCGATATGCTGCATCTCCTGATGTGTGTCTCCCTCAAGTGGCTGTCAGCAAATGCATGCTAGACACCCCATTCCAAGCTGATTGTGACATCACGGAACATGCATCATAGAACAGGCATGCTAGAATATGGGTCTTCAACCTGCGACCCTCCAGCTGCTGTGGAACTACATATACCAGCATGCCCTGCCTCAGTTTTAGCATACCTTAATAGCAAAACTGTGGCAGGGCATGCTGGGATGTGTAGTTTCACAGCAGAGAGAGGGCCACAGGATGAAGACCCATGTGCTAGAGCCAAGCCGCAGGTACATTGAATGCTAGCAAGCTGAATGTTTAAATCCTTTTTGTTCCGCAGCATTCCAATGCGGAAGATTCCATGGAACCAGAGATTATTCCATTGAGAAGGACATGCTGTCTGGATGACTGCACTGTGCAAATTAAATCACGGAGCCAGTTGGCTTGTGGGTGGCTCTGGTGACTGGGTGGTTGGGTGGGCGGTGTGTCAGAGGTGGAGCACATGCAAATGAATGTGTATCATCCTGCTAGTGAGAGTGAAAACTCATGCAGGAGTGTGCCTGCTTGTCAGTGGGTTATGCACCTTGCCAGGCGTCAAATCTACATGGAGCAGCTTGAGGGGACAAGAGCAGGTTTGCAAAATATAGATAGAAGAGCATATATGCTGGCGCATTCTCCATGATTGTGTCAGCTTATGTTTTGGTGCACTGCACTTTCCTCCACTAAGTTTTAGCCATTTTGGTTAAACGCAAGTGTAGTTGCTTCTCGCCCTTTTGGCTGTGATCTTGTATCGTGGTTGAAGAGTCTGCTGGAGGGATTGTTTTCTTCATTGACGAGAGACTAAAGATATTACAGGATGGAAGGCTTGGGAACACTATCTGTTTTTCAGTTGTGGAAGAGTTGAAAGACAGCTTTTCCTTGCCAATATCTCTCTTTTGCAAAGAGCTACGCATTGGAAAATTCAGGGCTATACCGTGTAGATGAAGCACTAACAGGAGGCTTTAAAATTTTCATTCTAGTTTCCTTCGTTTGGGAGAAAAATGCAAAGGTACAAGACAGCTTTTCCTTGCCAATATCTCTCTTTTGTAAAGAGCTGCACATTGGAAAATTCAGGGCTATGCCGTGTAGATGATGGCCTAACAGGAGGCTTTAAAATTTTCTTTCTAGTGTCCTTCGTTTGGGAGAAAAATGCAAAGGTACAAGACAGCTTTTCCTTGCCAATATCTCTCTTTTGCAAAGAGCTGCGCATTGGAAAATTCAGGGCTATGCCGTGTAGATGATGGCCTAACAGGAGGCTTTAAAATTTTCTTTCTAGTGTCCTTCGTTTGGGAGAAAAATGCAAAGGTACAAGACAGCTTTTCCTTGCCAATATCTCTCTTTTGCAAAGAGCTACGCATTGGAAAATTCAGGGCTATACCGTGTAGATGAAGCAATAACAGGAGGCTTTAAAATTTTCATTCTAGTGTCCTTCGTTTGGGAGAAAAATGCAAAGGTAGCTTGTGCCATCACCACTCTGCTCCTTGTGCCGCCTTGGCGGTTTACATGAGCCACTGCGGTGACGTTGACTGACTGGATCAGAACCGGTTGGTCGCAAAGTAAGGTCTCCGCTTGACGTAGGGCATTGTATATGGCCCCTAGTTTCAGGATGTTGATGTGAAGACAAGTCTCTTGACTTGACCAAAGACCTTGGAAATTTCTTCCCTGTGTGACTGCTCCCCAACCTTGGAGGCTTGCATCTGTGGTCACCAGGATCCAGTCCTGAATGCCGAATCTGCGTCACTCGAGAAGGTGAGCACTCTGCAGCCACCACAGGAGTGATACCCTGACCCTGGGGGACAGGGTGATCAACCAATGCATCTGTAAATGTGACCCAGACCACTTGTCCAGTAGGTCCCATTGGAAAGTCCTCGCATGGAACCTGCCGAATGGAATGGCTTTGTATGATGCCACCATCTTTCCCAGGACTCGAGTGCAGTGATGCACTGACACAAGTTTTGGTTTCAATAGGTTCCTGACAAGAGTCATGAGTTCCTGGGCCTTTTCTATCGGGAGATAAACCCTCTTCTGGTCTGTGTCCAGAATCATGCCCAAGAAAGACAGACGAGTCGTAGGAACCAACTGCGACTTTGGGATATTGAAAATCCAGCCGTGTTGCTGTAACACTTTCAGTGAAAGTGATACGCTGTTCAGCAACTGCTCTCTTGATCTCGCTTTTATGAGATCGCTCAAGTACGGGATAATTATGACACATTGCTTGCGCAGGAGAACCATAATTTCCACCATTACCTTGGTGAAAATTCTCTGGGCCGTGCAGAGACCAAACAGCAACGTCTGAAATTGGCAATGACAGTCCTGTACCGCAAATCTGAGGTACGACTGATGAGATGGATAAATTTGGACATGAAGGTATGCATCCTGTACACAAATGCGGACAACAGGTGTCAAGCCGTGTGTTGCCTTTGTCAAGCTGTAATAAGTAGGGGTAAGGACGTTAACCACCTCAGAACATCCTCCCTTATACGTCACCTGCAGCGCATTAATCATAAGTCAGTGACAAGTTCAAAAACTTTGGATGACAGCGGAAGCAGTCCACTGACCACTAAATCCCTTCCTCTTGTAACCAAGCTCCTGCAAACCACACCACCAACTCCCTCAGTGTCAATTTCCTCCTTAGACAGGAGAGCCAATAGTCCTGCAGGCCATGTCACTGGCAAGTCTGACGAGTCCTCTCCTGCCTGGGATTCCTCCGATGCATCCTTTAGTGTAACGCCTACTGCTGCTGGCGCTGCTGTTGTTGCTGCTGGGAGTCGATCGTCATCCCAGAGGGGAAGTCGGAAGACCACTTGTACTACTTCCAGTAGGCAATTGACTGTCCAACAGTCCTTTGCGAGGAAGATGAAATATCACAGCAGTCATCCTGCTGCAAAGCGGATAACTCAGGTCTTGTCAGCCTGGGTGGTGAGAAACGTGGTTCCGGTATCCATCGTTAATTCAGAGGCAACTAGAGACTTGATTGAGGTACTGTGTCAACGGTACCAAATGCCATCTAGGTTCCATTTCTCTAGGCAGGCGATACCGAAAATGTACACAGACCTCAGAAAAAGAGTCACCAGTGTCCTAAAAAATGCAGTTGTACCCAATGTCCACTAGTCCACATGTCCGTGGTTAAGTGGAGCAGGGCAGACTCAGGACTATATGACTGTGACAGCCCACTGGGTAGATGTATTGCCTCCCGCAGCAAGAACAGCAGCGGCGGCACCAGTAGCAGCATCTCGCAAATGCCAACTCGTTCCTAGGCAGGCTACGCTTTGTATCACCGCTTTCCATAAGAGGCACACAGCTGACAACCTCTTACGGAAACTGAGGAACATCATCGCAGAATGGCTTACCCCAATTTGACTATCCTGGGGATTTGTGACATCGGACAACGCCACCAATATTGTGCGTGCATTACATCTGGGCAAATTCCAGCACGTCCCATGTTTTGCACATACATTGAATTTGGTGGTGCAGAATTATTTAAAAAACGACAGGGGCATGCAAGAGATGCTGTCGGTGGCCCGAAGAATTGCGGGCCACTTTCTGCATTCAGCCACCGCGTGCCGAAGACTGGAGCACCACCAAACATTCCTGAACCTGCCCTGCCATCCTCTGAAGCAAGAGGTGGTAACGAGGTGGAATTCAACCCTCTATATGCTTCAGAGGATGGAGGAGCAGCAAAATGCCATTCAAGCCTATACATCTACCCACGATATAGGCAAAGGAGGGGGAATGCACCTGACTCAAGCGCAGTGGAGAATGATTTCAACGTTGTGCAAGGTTCTGCAATCCTTTGAACTTGCCACACGTGAAGTCAGTTCAGACACTGCCAGCCTGAGTCAGGTTATTCCCCTCATCAGGCTTTTGCAGAAGAAGCTGGAGACATTGAAGGAGGAGCTAAAACAGAGCGATTCCGCTAGGCATGTGGGACTTGTGGATGGAGCCCTTAATTCGCTTAACCAGGATTCAATCTGTTGAAATCAGAGCAATAAATTTTGGCCACTGTGCTCGATCCTAGATTTAAAACCTACATTGTATCTCTCTTTCCTGCAGACACAAGTCTGCAGAGGTTCAAAGACCTGCTGGTGAGAAAATTGTCAAGTCAAGCGGAACGTGACCCGTCAACAGCTCCTCCTTCACATTCTCCCGCAACTGGGGGTGCGAGGAAAAGGCTAAGAATTCCGAGCCCACCCGCTGGCGGTGATGCAGGGCAGTCTGGAGTGAGTGCTGACATCTGGTCCGGACTGAAGGACCTGGCAACGATTACTGACATGTCGTCTACTGTCACTGCATATGATTCTGTCACCTTTGAAAGAATGGTGGAGGATTATATGAGTGACCGCATCCAGGTAGGCACGTCAGACAGTCCGTATGTATACTGGCAGGAAAAAGAGGCAATTTGGAGGCCCTTGCACAAACTGGCTTTATTCTACCTAAGTTGCCCTCCCTCCAGTGTGTACTCCAAAAGAGTGTTTAGTGCAGCCGCTCACCTTGTCAGCAATCGGCGTACGAGGTTACTTCCAGAAAATGTGGAGAAGATGATGATCATCAAAATGAATTATAATCAATTCCTCCGTGGAGACATTCACCAGCAATTGCCTCCAGAAAGTACACAGGGATCTGAGATGGTGGATTCCAGTGGGGACGAATTAATAATCTGTGAGGAGGGCGATGTACACAGTGAAAGGGGTGAGGAATCGGAGGATGATGAGGTGGACATCTTGCCTCTGTAGAGCCAGTTTGTGCAAGGAGAGATTGATTGCTTCTTTTTTGGTGGGGGTCCAAACCAACCAGTCATTTCAGTCAGCCGTGTGGCAGACCCTGTTGCTGAAATGATGGGTTCGTCAATGTTTTTCTTTTCAATCTAAGCCCCTGCAGTTTTCTGTAAGAATCTGCTTCGCTATGATGATCAACAAGTCACAAGGGCAAATACTCAGGGCTGGAGGCGTAGATCTTAGGACCAGCTGCTACAAGCATGGCAAAGGTGTCACTATCATTGGTGACACCCAGAGAGGCAGCGAGGGAGATTGTAATGCAGTGCGCGCAGATAAGCAGCGCAATGGTAAAATGGAGGCATGGTCTCATAGGTAGGGGTGTGGCCTGTTGGCCTGAATCTCCATTTTGTTGCTCCGGGTATCCCGGGGGTTGAGTGCTGCACCCGGGGACTAGTGTGTGAGTGGTGCTGGCTCCTGCACAGTGACAGAAACTGGGTGTTGCACGTAATGTCACAGTGAAACACCCATATTCTGTCACTGAAGAGGAGCCGGCACTTTGGTGTCACCCCCCTTGGCGGGTGACACTCGGGTGTGGGCCGCAACCCCGTTGTGATGCCACTGACCCATGGGAAGCTTTACGTGGCTTACCCATGTGTTAGTAGCCCCAAGCATCTTTTGTGTTAGTCCCTGAAGAAAAACTTCAAATATTTACAAATACATTTTGTAATCAATGGGCCTAATTCAGTAAGGATTGCAAATTCTGCTAAGTAACAGAATTTGCAATCCTTTGGTTCGCATGCTGGGGCCACCCAGCATGCCGCCTCCCTTCTTGACCACGCTGAAATTGCAGTCGCAGTGCAGTTCAGCGTGATCATAAAAAATGGGTTAGCCTCCTGTTGGTGCAGACTGTATGTGTGCGCAGGAAGCCGCCACCATTTTTGTGATCGCAGCTGCTGCATGTGATGTCATGCAACCGCTCTGACCACGCCTCCTGTTTCTCCGTTGCCGACCCCATTTTGAAGCCCTGCCCACGCACCGCTCCATCTCTGACTTGGAAATGGAGTGTTGCTGACCCCCCCCCCCCCCCCAGCACCGATTGACAGTCAGAGGCGATCGCATTAACTGCGGGGTGCCGCAGAAAATGCAGGCGCATGCGTATGCTCTTAGCAATTTTTGCAGTTGGACTGCTTATTGCGATTGCAATCCAACCTGAATCAGGCTCTATTACCTATCACAATGCACTGCGGGTAGTACAAAATGGGGTTAATATAAGAGAAAACCCCCCAGAGCTGTGCTCCTTAACTGTCCCTGGTGGCTAGTGGAGCAGCTGCCCAGTAATCAGTGTCCACGCCAGTGCGCACATGGCCCGCCCCCTACAGCCACGCTGGATCACGGTATAGTGTGGGCACAGAAGTCCCTTACCTCCCTTTCATCAGCGGCCTCGTGATCCCGGAGGGCGGTGTGTGTGTGACTGACCTTAGGAAGAAACCGGAGCCTCCGCTGCAGTGACCCAGCAACCAGGGCGCGGGAGTATACTGCGCCGCTGGGAGTGATGGAGCTGCAGTAAAGATGTCTATTAGACCTAGCCTGCTGCAGCCCTTGTAGATTCTTATAAAAAAAAGTTCTTCTTTTCTTGTCAAAATTAATAGCTAAGAATAGGCTGCCTGAGGCAGCCCCCTCTTAAGTGGCCTGCTACTGAAGGCACCAACTACAAACTGTGCTCCCTGTTCATGGAAGCGAGGTTATAGAGGAGGGGGCGCTGAGCATCTTGGGAACAGTCAAAAGCTTTGAGCCTGTTGGTGCCTCAGATCAAGATCCTACTCTACACCCCAATGTGAATCCTTGTGGAGTCCAGTGTACCCCACAGAAGAAATGAATGTGTCACACCCATTGGCAGCAACATTAGAATAGCTGCTGATGGGCACAATTGAGAAAGGAAGGGGGGAAAACATTTGAATCCAGCACATATATGTAATTTGAATATGTAATTTGTACCTTCCTACTTTAAAATGTAATGGATGAACCTCACCCTGTGAGAACTATCTTCATGATCAAGAGATCTCATACGCAAGAAAAGCATGTGCTGGGATAGGGCTGTGGAGGGCGGCTGCTCGGGCACACACCCGTCAAGTTAAGGAGATTCAACTGAGGAAGCACAAGGGAACTGCAGGGAGACCACATATTTTCAGATGAACATGAGAGGGCGGAAGGCTGCCTAATACTGAAGCACCCTCAAACATCAAACCATATGCAACAACTAGTACAAGCATTCCTGGGGAAAGGTCTGCAGCAGACGGATTTGCATACGGTGATGTCATCCAAGCAATGGGCATAGTTGGCTGCAACCCTCGTCTGCATATGAAAAGAGAAAATGGTCACGCAGGGCATGGCGGCCTTTGTGGGGTTGCGCTTGGATGACCCCTAGATCGCTTTATACACCCCCATCAGTGTGGGGCTCATGTTGGCCATGCCCAAGCCCCTGAAGCATTCAAGCTGATTTCTTGCAGCAGCTGGACCCACTAACAGCTCCAGAGTTGCTCTACAAGACAAGTAAAAGGGTGTGAGCCCTGCAGCACCACCTGTAGTTTGCATACACACATATATAGGACAGCATCTCTTATATGCCCCAGGGGCAATAAAATAGTAGCCTTATCTAGGGTATCCGTCCATGCCGCTACAGAACTACACACCCAGGCCAACGCAATTGCCGGTCTGAGTAAGGTACCTGAATGTGTATAAATGGACTTCAGGGTAATCTCCTATTTGCGGTCAGCAGACTCTTTGAGGGTAGCTGTATCCTGGGACGGGAGGGCTACCTTCTTGGATAAGCGTGTTAATGCTTTGTCCACCCAAGGGGAGGATTCCCATCGTAACCTATCCGTTGATGGGAAAGGGGAATCCTTTTGGAAATCTGCAGGAGATTCCCAAGCTTTTTCACATAACTCGTTCAGCTCGTGTGAGGGGGGAAAGGTTACCTCAGGCTTCTTTCCCTTGTACATATGTACCCTCTTGTCAGGGATAGGGGGCTCCTCTGTGATGTGCAAAACATCTTTTATTGCCATAATCATATATCAAATGTATTTTGCCAATTTTGGCTGTAACTTTGCATCATCGTAATCGCCACTGGAGTCAGAATCCGTGTCGGTATCTGTGTCAACAATCTGGATAGTGGGCGCTTATGAGACCCTGACAGTCCCTGCGACATAGGATTAGGCATTGGTTGAGACCCTGACTGTCCCAAAGCTTCTGCCTTGTCTAATCTTTTGTGCAATGAGTTTACACTAGCATTTAAAACATTCCACATATCCATCCAATCAGGTATCGGCGGAGACACCACGTTCATTTGCTCCCGCTCCTCTCTAATATAGCCTTCTTCCTCAGACATGTCGACACACGCGTACCGACACACCACACACACAGGGAATACTTTTACTGAAGACATTTCCCCCACAAGGCCCTTTGGAGAGACAGAGAGAGAGTATGCCAGCACATACCCCAGCGCTATATAACCCAGGAATAGCACAGTAACTTAATGTTTGAACAATCGGTGAGGGGGAACATCTTGAAACCCCAGTTTGTACCCTTGGGACACTATTTGTAAAACACACGAGTCCATGTCCGAATGAATCCAGAACTGACTGAAGAGTTTTAGACGTGCCCCCACTGGTGCGGGCTCCTGCAAGAGAGCCCCAGCGTCATGCAGTGGATTTGGCAGAAGCAGAGGATGATCTCTGCTCCTGCGATCTTGAAGAGGATGCAGACCTCTTCTCTCTTCTCCTTCCTCTACCTGCAAAGAAAGGGGAATCTTAACTTCTTGCATATCTATTGGGCCGAAATGACTGCATCAGATAATGATGCGTCTTCATCCGTTGGGACGGAACATAGGGCAAGAAGGTTGACTTACCTGCGGGAGCTGCCGAGATCAAATTAACTAGGCAGTCACCAAACAAGGCTTCACCTTCATAGGGAAGAGACTCCCTTTCTTCTTGGAGTCAGCATCAGCATTCTCTTGGTGAATCCACAATGCCCTCCTATCCGACACTGCCATGAAATTGGCCCGTGAACTCAAGAGTCCTATATCCCTTGCAGTCTCACGTAAGTATGCTGCAGTGTCCTTGATATGATACAATGTAAGGAGTATCCCATCTCTCCAGGGTATCTATATCGGATGACAAGGTATTCGACCAATTCTTGAATACTACTACTCACCCATGCACATGTAATGGCAGGTCTAAGTAATGTACCCGTGGTTACATAACTAGAAATAATGTAGCTTCCTGCATACGATCCGCTGGATTTGTGACAGGGCCCCGTGCAGAACAGGGGGTGACTCCCACTTTATTCTGTCCGCGGCGGGAAATGAATAAACAACCAGAATCCTTTTGGGGATTTGAAACCATCTTGTCGAGCTGGCCCAGACTTTCTCAAACAGAGATGGAGGAACGTTACATCAGCTTTCATTATATATCTATATATACATACATATAGACCCCTTTGTCAGGAACAGCAGGGTCTTCAGTGATTTTAATATGTCCTTAATATCCACAATCATGTACTGAATGCTCCTTGCCAATATTGGATCTAATCAGGAAACATTATGGTCGACATAAGTATCAGTATCCGTGTCAGTATCAGTGTGTAGTAACTGGGCAAAATAACATTTTTGCGACCCAGCGGGGCCTGAGGGAAAAGAAACATAGCCATGAATATCACATCTATTCTCTACGTCTGTGTCTGGGACACAGATTTATCCAACCTTACTCTGATATTACTGAAACATTTACCCAGTCAGTTATTGGTGGTGCCAACAGGGCCACCATCATATGTCTGCATTCCTAATATAGGCCCTCATTCCGAGTTGATCGGTCGCAAGGCGAATTTAGCAGAGTTACACACGCTAAGCCGCCGCCTACTGGGAGTGTATCTTAGCATCTTAAAATTGCGACCGATGTATTCGCAATATTGCGATCACAAACTACTTAGCAGTTTTAGAGTAGCTCCACACTTACTCTGCCTGTGCGATCAGTTCAGTGCTTGTCGTTCCTGGTTTGACGTCACAAACACACCCAGCGTTCGCCCAACCACTCCCCCGTTTCTCCGGCCACTCCTGCGTTTTTTCCGGAAACGGTAGCGTTTTCAGCCACACGCCCATAAAACGCCATGTTTCCGCCCAGTAACACCCATTTCCTGTCAATCACATTACGATCGCCGGAGCGATGAAAAAGCCGTGAGTAAAAATACTATCTTCATAGCAAAGATACTTGGCGCAGTCGCAGTGTGAATATTGCGCATGCGCACTAAGCGGAATTTCACTGCGATGCGATGAAAAATACCGAGCGAACGACTCGGAATGAGGGCCATAGTTTCCTCTTGGGAAAAACATTCAGCCACCGACATGTTGACACACATATACCAAGTACCCACAGACACACCGGCTTATGGGGGACAGACCGTCAGTAAATCTGTCAGAGGGACACAGAGGATTTTTCAGCTCACAATCCAGCGCCAAAAGTACACCGTCTGGGAAATAATAAACTCTATAGTGATAGACTTGTAATGCTCTAAAGATGTTCTGGTGAGGTGAGGAAGAAGCCCCGCCGCTGTAATGGCGCGTATCTGTCCCGCTCAGAAATAATTAATTACGCTAGCGGGGTAAGGACAGTGCCCAGGCACTAATGTCCACTTTTTCCAGCCTTTTGTGAGGAATGTATGCTGCCCAGGGTGCCCCCCCCCCGTGCCCTGCACCCTGCAGTGCCTGTGTTTGTGTGGGAGCATGGCGCGCAGCGTTCCGCTCGCTGCTCGGTACCTCAGAATGCCGTCACTGAAGAAGAAGTCTTCTGTTCTTCTGCTACTCACCTGTCTTCTGGCTCTGTAAGGGGGTGACGGCAGGCTGCGGGAGTGTGCATCTAGGCGTACCCAGCGATCAGCACCCTCAGGAGCTAATGGTGTCCTGTCAGCCTGAAGCAGAGCCATTGAACTCACTAGAAGTTGGTCATACTTCTCTCCCCTAAGTCCCACGAAGCAGGGAGACTGTTGCCAGCAGCCTCCCTGAAAATAAAAAAAACTAACAAGTCTTTTCAGAGAAACTCAGTAGAGCTCCCCTGTAGTGCATCCAGTATCACTGCGCACAATACTAAAACTGGAGTCTGGAGGAGGGGCATAGAGGGAGGAGACAGTTCACACCCTTTGAAAGTCTTAAAGTGCCCATGTCTCCTGCGGATCCCGTCTATACCCCATGGTTCTTAATGTGACCCCAGCATCCTCTAGGACGTATGAGAAAACAAATAACGCACACACGAGGAGGAGAGAACTAAGGAAGCTATAAGGAGAAGAGGGGAGGGAGGGGGGGTTGAAAGGTAAGGTAGTAAAGGCATATTGGATAAACTACAACCTTATACATATTCATTAATGTACCAGTAGTTAGAAGTAGAAGAGCTCTAACAGAAACCACAAAGCTTATCTAAAGCCACACCACACTGGATATGCCCAATCTCATTTGATTTTTGAAGCAAAGCAGTATTGGACTTTGTTAATACATGGATGGGAGACTGCTTGGTAGTATCAGATTCTTTAGGTGTTTTTAAACTACCAACACCATTTTCTTGGTACATTTAATTTTTACATGTATTCTTTTATGTACCAGAAGTTAGAAGTAGAAGAGCTGTAACAGAAACCACCAGCTCATCTACAGCCACAGCACACTGGATTTGCCCAATCTCTCCTGATCATGGAAGCTGAGCAGTGTTGGTCCTGCTTTTAGTACTTGGGCCCTCATTCCGAGTTGATCGGTCGCAAGGCGAATTTAGCAGAGTTACACACGCTAAGCCGCCGCCTACTGGGAGTGAATCTTAGCTTCTTAAAATTGCGACCGATGTATTCGCAATATTGCGATTACTAACTACTTAGCAGTTTCAGAGTAGCTCCAGACTTACTCTGCCTGTGCGATCAGTTCAGTGCTTGTCATTCCTGGTTGACGTCACAAACACACCCAGCGTTCGCCCAGGCACTCCCACCGTTTCCCCGGCCACTCCTGCGTTTTTTCCGGAAACGGTAGCGTTTTCAGCCACACGCCCCTGAAACGCCGTGTTTCCGCCCAGTAACACCCATTTCCTGTCAATCACATTACGATCGCCGGAGCGAAGAAAAAGCCGTGAGTAAAAATACTTTCTTCATAGTAAAGTTACTTGGCGCAGTCGCAGTGCGAACATTGCGCATGCGTACTAAGCGGATTTTCACTGCGATGCGATGAAAAATACAGAGCGAACAACTCGGAATGAGGGCCTTGGATGGGAGACCACAAGGAAATACCAGGAGCTGTGTGTATTTTTACAATACTAACACCGTTCTCTTGATGCATTCCATTTTGAAACATTGGGGCAGATCTATTAAGCCTGGTGAACTGATAAAGTGCAAGGTGATAAAGTACCAGCCAGTCAGCTCCTAACTGTCATTTTTCAAACCCAGCCTGTGACATGGCAATTAGGAGCTGATTGGCTGGTACTTTATCACCATGCAAATTATCATTTCACCAGGTTTAATAAATCGGCTGCTTACTCATTTATGTACGAGTAGTTAGAAGTAGAAGAACTCTAACAGAAACCACTAAGCTCATCTACAGCCACACCACACTGTATATGCCCAATATCACCTGATTTTAGGCCTGGTTTGTTCTTGGATGTGAGACCACCTGGGAATACCAGGTGCTGTAGGTAGTTTTATACTACCAACACCGTTCTCTTGATGCATTCCATTTTGAAACATTGGGGCAGATCTATTAAGCCTGGTGAACTGATAAAGTGCAAGGTGATAAAGTACCAGCCAGTCAGCTCCTAACTGTCATTTTTCAAACCCAGCCTGTGACATGGCAATTAGGAGCTGATTGGCTGGTACTTTATCACCATGCAAATTATCATTTCACCAGGTTTAATAAATCGGCTGCTTACTCATTTATGTACGAGTAGTTAGAAGTAGAAGAACTCTAACAGAAACCACTAAGCTCATCTACAGCCACACCACACTGTATATGCCCAATATCACCTGATTTTAGGCCTGGTTTGTTCTTGGATGTGAGACCACCTGGGAATACCAGGTGCTGTAGGTAGTTTTATACTACCAACACCGTTCTCTTGATGCATTATATTTTGAAACTTATTCATTGATGTACCAGTAGTTAGAAGTAGAAGTTAGAAACAGCAAAAATCATCTACAGCCGCATCACACTGGATATGTCCAATCTCATCTGATGTTGGAAGCTAAGCAGTGTTGTGCCTGATTAGTTTTTGGATTTCAGGTCCTGCCTTCTGGTTTGGCCACGGCACCTCGGAAATTCACCAAGGTCATGGCCGTGATGACGACCCTTCACCATCGGTGGACCAGGGAGGAATCTCTCCTCCCGATAAACATTCTGGAATTGCGGGCAGTGTTCAATTCATTGACACTGGCCCTGCCTCAAGTACAGAACAGGCCTGTTCAAGTACAATCGGACAACGACACCACGGTAGTGTACACAAATCATCAAGGCGGCACTCGAAATTGCATGGCAAAGCTGGAAGTATCAAAAATCCTCAGTTGGGTAGAACGTCATCTGCCAGCAATATCGGCAGTGTTCATTCCCGGAGTCCTCAACTGGGAAGCGGATTTCCCCAGTCAACAGTACGTTCACGCTGGAGAGTGGAGAGGCCGCAGCAGAAATGTCTGCACTGGTGTCAGTAGGTGACTGAGGCAGGGATGACTGGGAGATAGTGGGTGACTGAAGCATGTATGACTGGGAGATAGTGGGTGACTGAGGCCGGGGTGACTGGGAGATAGTCAGTGACTAAGGCAGGGGTGATAGGGATATAGTGGATGACTGTGGCAGGGGTGACAGGGACAGTAGGAGACTGAGGCAGGGGTGACAGGGATAGTGGGTGACTGAGGCAGGGGTGATAGGGTGACAGTGGGTGACTGAGGCAGAGGTGACAGGGATAGTGGGTGACTGAGGTAGGGGTGATATGGAGATAGTGGTTGACTGAGGCAGGGGTGACAGAGATAGTGGGTGACTAAAGCAGGGGTGACTGGTATAGTGGGTGACTGAGGCAGGGGTCGCAGGTATATTGGTTAACTGAGGCAGCGGTGACTGGGAGATAGTGGGTAACTGAGGCAGGGGTGACAGGGAAAGTGTGTGACTCAGGCAGGGGTGATAGGGAGATAGTGGGCAGCAGATCACTGCCTCGCTGACAGCAGCACATCCCTGCTTCACTGACAGCAGCACATCCCTGCCTCATTGACAGCAGCACATACCTGCCTCACTTATAGCAGCACATCCCTGCCTCACTGGCAGCAGCAGATCCCTGCCTCACTGGCAGCAGCAGATCACTGCTTCACTGACAGCAGCACATCCCTGCCTCACTGGCAGCAGCAGATCCCTGCCTTACTGACAGCTGTATATAGGGCCTAATTCAGACCTGATCTCTGCTGTGCATATTCACACAACAGGAGATCAGGTCTGAAGTGTGTGTGTGTGTGTGTGCTGGTGCCGCAGTGCACCGGCACATGCCAGAGATGCGATCAGCATCTCTGCCCAGTGAGCGCCTCTGCCAACACATACTTATCTTGCATATGAGATCTCTTGATCATGAAGATAGTTCTCACAGGGTGAGGTTCATCCATTACATTTTAAAGTAGGAAGGTACAAATTACATATTCAAATTACATATATGTGCTGGATTCAAATGTTTTCCCCCCTTCCTTTCTCAATTGTGCCCATCAGCAGCTATTCTAATGTTGCTGCCAATGGGTGTGACACATTTATTTCTTCTGTGGGGTACACTGGACTCCACAAGGATTCACATTGGGGTGTAGAGTAGGATCTTGATCTGAGGCACCAACAGGCTCAAAGCTTTTGACTGTTCCCAAGATGCTCAGCGCCCCCTGCTCTATAACCTCGCTTCCATGAACAGGGAGCTCAGTTTGTAGTTGGTGCCTTCAGTAGCAGGACACTTAACAGGGGGCTGCCTCAGGCAGCCTATACTTAGCTATTAATTTTGACAAGAAAAGAAGAACTTTTTTTATAAGAATGTACAAGGGCTGCAGCAGGCTAGGTCTAATAGACATCTTTACTGCAGCTCCATCACTCCCAGCGGCGCAGTATACTCCCGTGCCCTGGTTGCTGGGTCACTGCAGCGGAGGCTCCGGTTTCTTCCTAAGGTCAGTCACACACACACCGCCCTCCGGGATCACGAGGCCGCTGATGAAAGGGAGGTAAGGGGCTTCTGTGCCCACACTATACCGTGATCCAGCGTGGCAGTAGGGGGAGGGCCGTGTGCGCACTGGCGTGGACACTGATTACTGGGCAGCCGCTCCACTAGCCACCAGGGACAGTTAAGGAGCACAGCTCTGGGGGTTTTTCTCCTATATTAACCCCATTTTGTACTACCTGCAGTGCATTGTGATAGGTAATAGAGCCTGATTCAGGTTGGATTGCAATCACAATAAGCAATCCAACTGCAAAAATTGCTAAGAGCATACGCATGCGCCTGCATTTTCTGTGACTGTCAATCGGTGCGGGGGGGGGGGTCAGCAACACTCCATTTCAAAGTCGGAGATGGAGCGGTGCGGGGGCAGGGCTTCAACGGAGAAACAGGAGGCGTGGTCAGAGCGGCTGCATGACATCACATGCAGCCGTTGCGATCACAAAAATGGTGGCGGCTTCCTGCGCACACGTACAGTCTGCACCAACAGGAGGCTAACCCATTTTTTATGATCACGCTGTACTGCACTGAGACTGCAATTTCAGCGTGGTCAAGAAGGGAGGCGGCATGCTGGGTGGCCATGCCCTGTGATGGGTGGCCCCAGCATGCGAACCAAAGGATTGCAAATTCTGTTACTTAGCAGAATTTGCAATCCTTACTGAATTAGGCAATTGATTACAAAATTGTAAACAATATTTGAAGTTTTTCTTCAGGGACTAACACAAAAGATGCTTGGGGCTACTAACACATGGGTAAGCCACGTAAAGCTTCCCATGGGTCAGTGGCATCACAACGGGGTTGCGGCACACACCCGAGTGTCACCCGCCAAGTGGGGTGACACCAAAGTGCCGGCTCTTCTTCAGTGACAGAATATGGGTGTTTCACTGTGACATTACGTGCAACACCCAGTTTCTGTCACTGTGCAGGAGCCAGCACCACTCACACACTAGTCCCCGGGTACAGCCCCCAACCCCCGGGATACCCGCAGCAACAAAATGGTGATTCAGGCCACGCCCCTACCTATGAGACCATGCCTCCTTTTTACCATTGCGCTGCTTATCTGCGCGCACTGCATTACAATCTCCCTCGCCGCCTCTCTGGGTGTCACCAGTGATAGTGACACCTCTGCCATGCTTGTAGCAGCTGGTCCTAAGATCTACGCCTCCAGCCCTGAGTGTTTTCCCTTGTGACTTGTTGATCATCATAGCGAAGCAGATGCTTACAGAAAACTGCAGGGGCTTAGATTGAAAAGAAAAACATTGACGAACCCATCATTTCAGCGACAGGGTCTGCCACACGACTGACTGAAATGACTGGTTGGTTTGGGCCCCCACCAAAAAAGAATCAATCAATCTCTCCTTGCACAAACTGGCTCTACAGAGGCAAGATGTCCACCTCATCATCCTCCAATTCCTCACCCCTTTCACTGTGTACATCCCCCTCCTCACAGATTATTAATTCGTCCCCACTGGAATCCACCATCTCAGATCCCTGTGTACTTTCTGGAGGCAATTGCTGGTGAATGTCTCCACGGAGGAATTGATTATAATTAATTTTGATGATCATCATCTTCTCCACATTTTCTGGAAGTAACCTTGTACGCCGATTGCTGACAAGGTGAGCGGCCGCACTAAACACTCTTTCGGAGTACACACTGGAGGGAGGGCAACTTAGGTAGAATAAAGCCAGTTTGTGCAAGGGCCTCCAAATTGCCTCTTTTTCTCCACCATTCTTTCAAAGGTGACAGAATCATATGCAGTGACAGTAGACGACATGTCAGTAATCGTTGCCAGGTCCTTCAGTCTGGACCAGATGTCAGCACTCACTCCAGACTGCCCTGCATCACCGCCAGCGGGTGGGCTCGGAATTCTTAGCCTTTTCCTCGCACCCCCAGTTGCGGGAGAATGTGAAGGAGGAGCTGTTGACGGGTCACGTTCCGCTTGACTTGACAATTTTCTCACCAGCAGGTCTATGAACCTCTGCAGACTTGTGTCTGCCGGAAAGAGAGATACAATGTAGGTTTTAAATCTAGGATCGAGCACGGCGGCCAAAATGTAGTGCTCTGATTTCAACAGATTGAATCCTGGTTAAGCAAATTAAGGGCTCCATCCACAAGTCCCACATGCCTAGTTGAATCGCTCTGTTTTAGCTCCTCCTTCAATGTCTCCAGCTTCTTCTGCAAAAGCCTGATGAGGGGAATGACCTGACTCAGGCTGGCAGTGTCTGAACTGACTTCACGTGTGGAAAGTTCAAAGGGTTGCAGAACCTTGCACAACGTTGAAATCATTCTCCACTGCGCTTGAGTCAGGTGCATTCCCCCTCCTTTGCCTATATCGTGGGCAGATGTATAGGCTTGAATGGCCTTTTGCTGCTCCTCCATCCTCTGAAGCATATAGAGGGTTGAATTCCACCTCGTTACCACCTCTTGCTTCAGATGATGGCAGGGCAGGTTCAGGAATGTTTGGTGGTGCTCCAGTCTTCGGCATGCGGTGGCTGAAGGCAGAAAGTGGCCCGCAATTCTTCGGGCCACCGACAGCATCTCTTGCACGCCCCTGTCGTTTTTTAAATAATTCTGCACCACCAAGTTCAATGTATGTGCAAAACATGGGACGTGCTGGAATTTGCCCAGATGTAATGCACGCACAATATTGGTGGCGTTGTCCGATGTCACAAATCCCCAGGAGAGTTCAATTGGGGTAAGCCATTCTGCGATGATGTTCCTCAGTTTCCGTAAGAGGTTGTCAGCTGTGTGCCTCTTATGGAAAGCGGTGATACAAAGCGTAGCCTGCCTAGGAACGAGTTGGCAATTGCGAGATGCTGCTACTGGTGCCGCCGCTGCTGTTCTTGCTGCGGGAGGCAATACATCTACCCAGTGGGCTGTCACAGTCATATAGTCCTGAGTCTGCCCTGCTCCACTTAACCACAGACAAGTGGACATTGGGTACAACTGCATTTTTTAGGACACTGATGACTCTTTTTCTGAGGTCTGTGTACATTTTCGGTATCGCCTGCCTAGAGAAATGGAACCTAGAGGGTATTTGGTACCGGGGACACAGTACCTCAATCAAGTCTCTAGTTGCCTCTAAATTAACGATGGATACCGGAACCACGTTTCTCACCACCCAGACCTGAGTTATCCGCTTTGCAGCAGGATGACTGCTGTGATATTTCATCTTCCTCGCAAAGGACTGTTGGACAGTCAATTGCTTACTGGAAGAAGTACAAGTGGTCTTCCGACTTCCCCTCTGGGATGACGATCGACTCCCAGCAGCAACAACAGCAGCGCCAGCAGCAGTAGGCGTTACACTCAAGGATGCATCGGAGGAATCCCAGGCAGGAGAGGACTCGTCAGACTTGCCAGTGACATGGCCTGCAGGACTATTGGCTCTCCTGTCTAAGGAGGAAATTGACACTGAGGGAGTTGGTGGTGTGGTTTGCAGGAGCTTGGTTACAAGAGGAAGGGATTTAGTGGTTAGTGGACTGCTTCCACTGTCATCCAAAGTTTTTGAACTTGTCACTGACTTATGATGAATGCGCTGCAGGTGACGTATAAGGGAGGATGTTCCGAGGTGGTTAACGTCCTTATCCCTACTTATTACAGCTTGACAAAGGCAACACACGGCTTGACACCTGTTGTCCGCATTTGTGTACAGGATGCATACCTTCATGTCCCCATTTATCCACCTCATCAGGCGTAACTCAGATTTGCGGTACAGGACTGTCATTGCCAATTTCAGACGTTGCTGTTTGGTCTCTCCATGGCCCTGAGAATTTTCACCAAGGTAATGGCGGAAATGATGGTGCTCCTGTGCAAGCAAGGTGTCACAATTATCCCGTACTTGGGCGATCTCATAAAAGCGAGATCAAGAGAGCAGTTGCTGAACAGCGTATCACTTTCACTGAAAGTGTTACAGCAACACGGCTGGATTCTCAATATCCCGAAGTCGCAATTGATTCCTACTACTCGTCTGTCTTTCTTGGGCATGATTCTGGACACAGACCAGAAGAGGGTTTATCTCCTGATAGAAAAGGCCCAGGAACTCATGACTCTTGTCATGAACCTATTGAAACCAAAACTTGTGTCAGTGCATCACTGCACTCGAGTCCTGGGAAAGATGGTGGCATCATACGAGGCCATTCCATTCGGCAGGTTCCATGCGAGGACTTTCCAATGGGACCTACTGGACAAGTGGTCCGGGTCACATTTACAGATGCATTGGTTGATCACCCTGTCCCCCAGGGTCAGGGTATCACTCTTGTGGTGGCTGCAGAGTGCTCACCTTCTCGAGGGACGCAGATTCAGCATTCAGGGCTGGATCCTGGTGACCACAGACGCAAGCCTCCAAGGTTGGGGAGCAGTCACACAGGGAAGAAATTTCCAAGGTCTTTGGTCAAGTCAAGAGACTTGTCTTCACATCAACATCCTGGAACTAAGGGCCATATACAATGCCCTACGTCAAGCGGAGACCTTACTTTGCGACCAACCGGTTCTGATCCAGTCAGACAACGTCACCGCAGTGGCTCATGTAAACCGCCAAGGCGGCACAAGAAGCAGAGTGGCGATGGCACAAGCCACCAGAATTCTGTTGGAGAATCACGCAAGCGCACTGTCAGCAGTGTTCATTCCGGGAGTGGACAACTGGGAAGCAGACATCCTCAGCAGACACGACCTACATCCGGGAGAGTGGGGACTTCATCAGGAAGTCTTTGCACAGATTACAAGTCGGTGGGAACTGCCACAGATAGACATGATGCCGTCCCGGCTCAACAAAAAGCTACAGAGGTATTGCGCAAGGTCAAGAGACCCTCAGGCAGTAGCTGTAGACGCCCTAGTGACACCGTGGGTGTTCCAGTCGGTCTATGTATTTCCTCCTCTTCCTCTCATACCCAAGGTGTTGAGGATAATAAGACAAAGAGGAGTGAGAACAATCCTCATTGTTCCGGATTGGCCACGGAGGACCTGGTATCCGGATCTGCAGGAAATGCTCACAGAAGATCTGTGGCCTCTCCCTCTAAGACAGGACCTGTTGCATCAGGGGCCCTGTCTGTTCCAAGACTTACCGCAGCTGCGTTTGACGGCATGGCGGTTGAATGCCGGATCCTAGCATTCCGGTTGAGGTCATCCCTACGCTGATAAAGGCTAGGAAGGATGTAACGTTAAAACATTACACCGTATATGGCGAAATTATGTTTCTTGGTGTGAGGCCAGGAATGCTCCTACGAAAGAATTCCATCTGGGCCGTTTCCTTCACTTCCTACAAACTGGAGTGAATTTGGGCCTAAAATTAGGCTCTATTAAGGTCCAGATTTCGGCCTTATCCATTTTCTTTCAAAAAGAATTGGCTTCTCTTCCAGAAGTTCAGACTTTTGTAAAAGGAGTGCTGCATATTCAGCCTCCTTTTGTGCCTCCGGTGGCACCTTGAGACCTTAACGTGGTGTTAAGTTTTCTAAAATTACACTGGTTTGAACCACTTAAAACAGTGGAGTTAAAATATCTCACATGGAAGGTGGTCATGTTATTAGCCTTGGCTTCGGCTAGGCGAGTGTCGGAATTAGCGGCTTTGTCACATAAAAGCCCATATTTGGTATTTCATGTGGATAGAGCGGAATTGCAGACCCGTCCTCAATTCCTACCAAAAGTGGTCTCATCTTTTCATATGAACCAACCTATTGTGGTGCCTGTGGCTACGCGTGACTTGGAGGATTCCGAGTTACTTGATGTGGTTAGGGCTTTGAAAATTTACGTGGCCAGGACGGCTAGAGTCAGGAAAACTGAAGCGCTGTTTGTCCTGTATGCAACCAACAATATTGGTGCCCCTGCTTCAAAGCAGGCAATTGCACGCCGTATTTGTAACACGATTCAGCAAGCGCATTCTATGGCTGGATTGCAGTTACTGAAATCGGTCAAGGCCCATTCCACGAGGAAAGTGGGCTCTTCTTGGGCGGCTGCCCGAGGGGTCTCGGCACTACAGCTGTGTCAAGCTGCTACTTGGTCGGGTTCACACACCTTTGCAAAATACTATAAGTTTGATAACCTGGCTGAGGAGGAACTCATGTTTGCTCAATCGGTGCTGCAGAGTCATCCGCACTCTCCCGCCCGTTTTGGAGCATTGGTATAATCCCCATGGTCCTTACGGAGTCCCCAGCATCCTCTAGGACGTTAGAGAAAATAAGATTTTAAACCTACTGGTAAATCTTTTTCTCGTAGTCCGTAGAGGATGCTGGGCGCCCGTCCCAAGTGCGGACTACTTCTGCAATACTTGTATATAGTTATTGCTTCAATAAGGGTTAGGTTATAGTTGCATCGGTCCTGCACTGATGCTATGTTGTTTTTTCATACTGATAACTGGGTAGTTTATCACAAGTTATACGGTGTGATTGGTGTGGCTGGTATGAATCTTGCCCTGGATTAACAAAATCCTTTCCTCATACTGTCCGTCTCCTCTGGGCACAGTTTCTCTAACTGTGGCATAGAGGGAGGAGCCAGTGCACACCCAGAACTAAAGTCTTTCTTAAAGTGCCCATGTCTCCTGTGGAGCCCGTCTATCCCCATGGTCCTTACGGAGTCCCCAGCATCCTCTACGGACTACGAGAAAAAGATTTACCGGTAGGTTTAAAATCTTATTTTCTACTTTATTCTTTTCTATCCTAGTTTATTACGACCAACTCTCATCCAAGGAGTTTGATATTCTACTACCTGCATGCAATTTAAATTGCTTAAATTGTTTATATGGTTGATTTGTCCTTCACAATCCATAATCTGCAACTTGGATGTACTTGTGTCATTGAAAATCTTATAATAAAAATGTATATACAGATACTCAACCTGTATATTGAAAAAAAAAAAGTTATAAGACATATGCATTCAATATTTGAAGAAACAAAATAAAATAAAGCTATCTATTGGGTTTCACTAACAAGCACATTGGAAGACTTGACTACTGTTAAAAGACATGCATTACATGGTATAGAGCCACAAACCACAATGTAGTAAAATAAAAACAAACTTACATGTGTATCAAACCTATGTGAGGCTTACATTGATAGTGCAAGATCAACACTCTATCAACTGTGCAAACTAGACTGCACATAAATGCCATAAAATTTATCTGAGATTTTAGTAAATAAGGCCCGTTGCTGTCCGGGTCACGCAGCCGTCACGGCCCGCCCCCATACGGTCCGGTCATGTCTGCGTTGTCCTGACTGTGCCCCCAAAATGGCGGCACAACGCCGCTGGCCCGACTCCTCCTGCCCAGTGACCGCCTCTGCCTGTCAATCAGGCAGAGGCGCTCACTGGGCAGAGACCTGATCTCCTGTTGTGTGAATATGCACAGCAGGGATCAGGTCTGAATTAGGCCCTATATACAGCTGTCAGTAAGGCAGGGATGTGCTGCTGCCAGTGAGGCAGGGATGTGCTGCTGGTAGTGAAGCAGTGATGTGCTGCTGTCAGCGAAGCAGTGCTGTGCTGCTGTCAGCGAGACAGGGATGTGCTGCTGTCAGCGAGGCAGGGATGTGCTGCTGTCAGCGAAGCAGGGATGTGCTGCTGTCAGCGAAGCAGGGATGTGCTGCTGTCAGCGAAGCAGGGATGTGCTGCTGTCAGCGAGGCAGGGATGTGCTGCTGTCAGCGAGGCAGAGATGTGCTGCTGTCAGCGAGGCAGGGATGTGCTGCTATAAGTGAGGTAGGGATGTGCTGCTGTCATTGAAGCAGGAATGTGCTGCTGCAGTGAGGCAGAGATATGCAGCCCACTATCTCCCTATCACCCCTGCCTGAGTCACACACTTTCCCTGTCACCCCTGCCTCAGTTACCCACTATCTCCCAGTCACCGCTGCCTCAGTCAACCACTATATCTGCGATCCCTGCCTCAGTCACCCACTATACCAGTCACCCCTGCTTTAGTCACCCACTGTCACCCTATCACCCCTGCTTCAGTCACCCACTATCCCTGTCAACCCTGCCTCAGTCACCCACTATCTCCCAGTCACCCCTGCCTCAGTCAGCCACTATCCCTGTCACCCCTGCCTCAGTCTCTTACTGTCCCTGTCACCCCTGCCACAGTCATCCACTATCTCCCTATCACCCCTGCCTTAGTCATTTATTATACCTGTCACCCACTTTCTTCCCATACTTACCCAACCCCTTCCTATCACCCCTCCCTCAGTAACCCACTATCTCCCTGTCACCCACTATCTCCCAGTCACCCCGGCCTCAGTCACCCACTATCTCCCACTCATACATGCTTCAGTCACCCACTATCTCCCAGTCATCCCTGCCTCAGTCACCTACTGACACCAGTGCAGACATTTCTGCTGCGGCCTCTCCACTCTCCAGCGTGAACGTCCTGACGACTGAGGAAATCCGCTTCCTAGTTGAGGACTCCGGGAATGAACACTGCCGATATTGCTGTCAGATGACTTTCTACCCAACTGAGGATTTTTGATACTTCCAGCTTTGCCATGCAGTTTCGAGTGCCGCCTTGATGATTTGTGTACACTACCGTGGTGGCGTTGTCAGATTGTACTTGAACAGGCTTGTTCTGTACTAGAGGCAGGGCCAGTGTCAATTAATTGAACACTGCCTGCAATTCCAGAATTTATATCAGGAGGAGAGATTCCTCCCTGGTCCACCGACCCTGTAGAAAGTGTTGCTCCAACACCATGGCCCAGCCCAAAAGACTGGCATCCATTGTCAGGAGGACACAGTTGGAGATCCAGAAGGGATGGCCCCTGCTCAACTGTTGGTCCTGTAGCCACCAGCTCAGTGTCAGACGAACCTCCGGAGTCAAGGAGATCATTTGAGACATCATCCGATGAGGCAGGCCGTCCCACTTGGAGAGGATTAACCTCTGCAGAGGGCGGTAATGAAATTGAGCGTACTCTACCATATCGAAAGCCGACACCATGAGGTCTAGTACTTGCATCGCCGTGTGTATCAACACTCTTGGGCGAGAGAGGACGATACTGTCCTGAATTTTCAGGACTTTCTCTGGAGACAGAAACAATTGTTGGCTGTGTGTGTCCAGCAGTGCCCCTAGGTGCACAATGTTCCGAGCAGGGACCAGCGAGGACTTTTTTCAGTTGATGAGCCACCCGTGGACTTTTAGGAATTGGACCGCCAGTTCCAGATAACTGTGGAGAACCTCTTGGGAGTTCACCAGGATCAGCAAGTCGTCCAGATTTGGCAGGATCCTGATTCTCTGATGGTGAAGGGTCGTCATCACGGCCATGACCTTGGTGAATATCCGAGGTGCCGTGGCCAAACCAGAAGGCAGGACTTGAAATCCAAAAACAAACCAGGCACAACACTGCTTAGCTTCCATCATCAGATGAGATTAGACCAGTGGCGTAACTACTGCCCCCGCAGTCCTCGCGGTGGCTTGGGGGCGAGGGGCTGCGGGGGCACCACTGATTTACAGCAGACTGACATGCGGACGAGCGTCCGCATGTCAGTCTGCAGTCTCCTTCCCTCCGCCGCTTTTTGGAGGGACACGGAGGGCACACAGCGCGCCTCCCTGTGTCCCTCCTGCTGCATCATCTCCGGCGACCGCGGGTCTAATAGGGGGAAGTGCCGTCCGTGAGCTCTAATTGGCTCACGAACCGGCACTTCCCCCTATTAGACCCGCGGCCGCCAGAGATGATGCAGCAGGAGGGACACAGGAGAGACGAGCTGTGCCCTCCGTGTCCCTCCAAAAAGCGACGGCGGGGGGGGGGGGAAATATCTGGCACTGGGGGCATATATGGCACGGGGGGGGGGGGGAATATCTGGCACTGGGGCATTTCTGGCACTGGGGGGAATATCTGGCACTGGGGGCATATCTGGCACTGGGGGGGATATCTGGCACTGGGGCATATATGGCACTGGGGGGGGGGGTATCTGGCACTGGGGGCATATATGGCACGGGGGGCATATATGGCACTGGGGGGAATATCTGGCACTGGGGGCATATATGGCACTGGGGGGGAATATCTGGCACTGGGGGCATATGTGTACCTGGCACATGGGGGGGACGACTATATTTGGCACTGGGGCATGTAAGTACCTGGCACCGTGGGGGAATATCTGGCACTGGGGACATATGTAGCACTGGGAGCACAGCCCTAGCAACAAGGACTACCTCCTAGCAACGAGCATGACACCCAGTGCATGAAACATCTGGCAACGAGCATGACACCCAGTGCATGAAACACCTGGCAACGAGCATGACACCCAGTGCATGAAACCCCTGGCAACGAGCATGACACCCTGAGCATGAAAACCCCTGGCACCGTGCATGGAACCAAGAGCATGAAACCCCTGGCAACGAGCATGACACCCAGTGCATGAAACCCCTGACAACGAGCAGGTAATTGAAAAGTAATTAGAAGCCTTACTGTAGGACTTAATGTGTAATGGGCATTACGGTGTGTGGCATAATGTATCACGGACATTGCGGTGTGTGTCATAATGTGTCGCAGGCATTACGGTGTATGGTATACTATATCGCGGGCATTGTGATATGTGGTATAATGTCTCAGGGTCATTGCAGTGTGTGGCATAATGTATCACGGACATTGCGGTGTGTGTCATAATGTGTCAGGCATTACGGTGTGTGGTATACTATATCACGGGCATTGTGGTATGTGGTATAATGTCAGGGTCATTGCAGTGTGGCATAATACATAACGGGCATTGCGATGTGTGGCATAGGGTATAACGGGCAGGGCATTGCGGTATGTGTCACAGGCATTACGGTGTATGGTATACTATATCACGGGCATTGTGGTATAATGTCTCAAGGTCATTGCAGTGTGTGGCATAATGTGTCACAGGCATTGTATGTGCTATAATGTATCGGGCATTGCAGTGTGTGGCATAATGTATCACGGACATTGCGGTGTGTGTCATAATGTGTCACAGACATTGTATGTGCTATAATGTATCAGGGGCATTGCAGTGTGTAGCATAATGTATAACGGGCATTGCGATTCCTGTCATAATGTGTCACAGGCATTACGGTGTGTGGCATAATGTGTCACAGACATTACGGTGTGTGGCATAATGTGTCGGGGGCATTACAGTGTGTGCATATTGTGTCGTGTATTATTGTGTGCGGCATAATGTCTAAGGGCCATTGCAGTATGTGGCATAATGTATACTGGGCATTACTATAAGGAGGAAAAATGACAAATAATGTAAGGGGCATGAATCAGGATTATTTTTCTTTCCTGTGGTGGCCAACGTATGGGCGTGCAGGTTGCAAAACTGGGGTATAAGGTAGTCTTTTCCTGCAATGCCACGCCCCTTTATGCAAAACCACGCCCACTCCAACAAAACCACGCCCCTTTTTTGACGCGCGCGCCTTAGGCGAGCGCATATTTATCCCTTTCTTGCTCCCAATTATGGAGCATGAAGGGGGGGGGGGGGGCGCCGAAGAATTTTTTGGCTTGGGGGAGAAAAATTTCTAGTTACGCCACTGGATTGGACATATCCAGTGTGATGCGGCTGTAGATGATTTTTGCTGTTTCTAACTTCTACATCAATGAATAAGTTTCAAAATAGAATGCATCAAGAGAACGGTGTTGGTAGTATAAAACTACCTACAGCACCTGGTATTCCCAGGTGGTCTCACATCCAAGAACAAACCAGGCCTAAGATCAGGTGATATTGGGCATATACAGTGTGGTGTGGCTGTAGATGAGCTTAGTGGTTTCAGTTAGAGTTCTTCTACTTCTAACTACTCGTACATAAATGAATAAGCGGACGATTTATTAAACCTGGTGAAATGATAATTTGCATGGTGATAAAGTACCAGCCAATCAGCTCCTAATTGCCATGTCACAGGCTGGGTTTGAAAAATGACAGTTAGGAGCTGACTGGCTGGTACTTTATCACCTTGCACTTTATCAGTTCACCAGGCTTAATAGATCTGCCCCAATGTTTCAAAATGGAATGCATCAAGAGAACGGTGTTGGTATTGTAAAAATACACACAGCTCCTGGTATTTCCTGGTGGTCTCCCATCCAAGTACTAAAACCAGGACCAACACTGCTTAGCTTCCATGATCAGGAGAGATTGGGCAAATCCAGTGTGCTGTGGCTGTAGATGAGCTCGTGATTTCTGTTAGAGCTCTTCTACTTCTAACTTCTGGTACATAAAAGAATATGTGTAAAAATTAAATGTACAGTACCAAGAAAAGGGTGTTGGTAGTTTAAAAACACCTAAAGAATCTGATAATACATGGATGGGAGACTGCTTGGTAGTAACAAAGTCCAATACTGCTTTGCTTCAAAGATCAAATGAGATTGGGCATATCCAGTGTGGTGTGGCTTTAGATAGGCTTTGTGGTTTCTGTTAGAGCTCTTCTACTTCTAACTACTGGTACATTAATGAATATGTATAAGGTTGTAGTTTATCCAATATCCCTTTACTACCTTACCTCCCCCCCCCCCTCCCCTCCCCTCCCCTCCTTATAGCTTCCTTTGTTCTCTCCTCCTCGTGTGTGCGTTATTTGTTTTCTCATACGTCCTAGAGGATGCTGGGATCACATTAAGAACCATGGGGTATAGACGGGATCCGCAGGAGACATGGGCACTTTAAGACTTTCAAAGGGTGTGAACTGTCTCCTCCCTCTATGCCCCTCCTCCAGACTCCAGTTTTAGAATTGTGCCCAGTGAGACTGGATGCACTACAGGGGAGCTCTACTGAGTTTCTCTGAAAAGACTTATGTTAGTTTTTCTTATTTTCAGGGAGGCTGCTGGCAACAGTCTCCCTGCTTCGTGGAACTTAGGGGAGAGAAGTATGACCAACTTCTAGTGAGTTCAATGGCTCTGCCTCTGGCTGACAGGACACCATTAGCTCCTGAGGGTGCTGATCGCTGGGTACGCCTAGATGCCCACTCCCGTAGCCTGCCATCACCCCCTTACAGAGCCAGAAGTCAGAAGACAGGCGAGTAGCAGAAGAACAGAAGACTTCTTCTCCAGTGACGGCATTCTGAGTTACCACGCAGCGAGCGGAATGCTGTGCGCCATGCTTCCACACACACACAGGCACTGCAGGGTGCAGGGCATGTGGGTGGGTGGGGGGGGGCACCCTGGGCAGCATAAATTCCTCACAAAAGGCTGGCAAAAGTGGACATTAGTGCCTGGGCACTGTCCTTACCCCGCCAGCGTAATTAATTATTTGTTTCTGAGCGGGACAGAAGCGTGCCATTACAGCGGCGGGGCTTCTTCCTCACCTCACCAGCACATCTATAGAGCGTTACAAGTCTATCACTATAGAGTTTATTATTTCCCAGACTGTGTACTTTTGGCGCTGGGTTGTGAGCTGAAAAATCCTCTCTGTCCCTCTGACAGATTTACTGTAGGTCTATCCCCATTAAGCCGATGTGTCTGTGGGTACTTGGTACATGTGTGTCAACATGTCGGTGGCTGAATGTTTTTCCCAAGAGGAAACTATATTAGGAATGCAGACATATGATGGTGGCCCTGTTGGCACCAGCAATAACTGACTGGGTGAAAGTTTCAATAATATCAGAGTGAGGTTGGATAAATCTGTGTCCCAGACACAGACGTAGAGAATAGATGTGATGTTCATGGCTATGCTTCTTTTCCCTCAGGCCCGCAAAAATGTTACTACACACTGATACTGACTCGGATACTGATTCCTATGTCGACCATAATATTTCCTGATTAGATCCAATATTGGCAAGGAGCATTCAGTACATGATTGTGGATATTAAGGACATATTAACATCACTGAGGACCCTGCTGTTCCTGACAAAGGGGTCTATATGTATGTATATATAGATATATAATGAAAGCTGATGTAACGTTCCTCCATCTCTGTTTGAGAAAGTCTGGGCCAGCTCGACAAGATGGTTTCAAATCCCCAAAAGGTTTCCGATTGTTTATTCATTTCCTGCTGCGGACAGAATAAAGTGGGAGTCACCCCCTGTTCTGCACGGGGCCCTGTCACAAATCCAGCGGATCGTATGCAGGAAGCTACATTATTTCTAGTTATGTAACCACGGGTACATTACTTAGACCTGCCATTACATGCGCATGGGTGAGAAGTAGTATTCAAGAATTGGTCGAATACCTTGTCTTCCGATATACAGTATTTGCTGGCGTATAAGACTACTTTTTTGCCCTGAAAAACATGCCTCCAAGTGGGGGGGTCGTCTTATACGCCGGGTGCACTTTAGTTGGGATAGACATAGCTGCCATAGTGGCCTTCCGATACTCGCCCGGTGCCCATAGTGGCCTCCCGATGCCCGCCCACCTCATTCTACTCACCATCCAGTATCGCGCGATATCCAGTGCGGCCGAGGCGGGTCACTAGTGCCAATTACAGGGAGATGCAGGGATTGGCCGGAGGCGCTGCAGTCGCGTTGTGGCCGTACAATGGTGACAATGACAGGTACTGTAATGGCACTAATACTAATACTAATGGCACTCATGTGAAACCGGTAACACTAAATGCACACAGGGGTATACTTTTATACATTTTACAACTTTCTCCTCGCCCCCTCCCCCCTTCTTATGCATACCTTGATAAATACTCCCTATCCAAATCTCTTATCAGGTCATAATATACAGTATGTCACAAATCTGATGTTCTTTTACATTTTATTTGGTGTGTGGAAGGGGGTAGTCTTATACGGCGAGTATATAACAAACTCTATATTTTGAGTGGAAATGTTGGGGGTCGTCTTATACGCCCAGTCGTCTTATACGCCGGCAAATACGGTAGATAT
The DNA here is from genome assembly GCF_028390025.1 of Pseudophryne corroboree. Lineage (NCBI taxonomy): Eukaryota > Metazoa > Chordata > Amphibia > Anura > Myobatrachidae > Pseudophryne > Pseudophryne corroboree. The sequence continues at coordinate 688,561 of NW_026968254.1, read as the reverse complement.
CTTGGAGAGATGGGATACTCCTTACGTTGGATCATATCAAGGACACTGCAGCATACTTACGACTGCAAGGGATATAGGACTCTTGAGTTCACGGGCCAATTTCATGGCAGTCTCGGATAGGAGGGCATTGTGGATTCACCAAGGGAATGCTGATGCTGACTCCAAGAAGAAAGGGAGTCTCTTCCCTATGAAGGTGAAGCCTTGTTTGGCAACGGCCTAGTTAATTTGATCTCGGCAGCTCCCGCAGGTAAGTCAACCTTCTTGCCCTATGTTCCCTCTCAACGGATGAAGACGCATCATTGTCTAACGCAGTCATTTTGTCCCAATAGATATGCAAGAAGTTAAGATTCCCCTTTCTTTGCAGGTAGAGGAAGGAGAAGAGGGAAGAGGTCTGTAGCCTCTTCAAGATCGCAGGAGCAGAGATCGTCCTCTGCTTCTGCCAAATCCACTGCATGACGCTGGGGCTCTCTTGCAGGAGCCCACACCAGTGGGGGCACGTCTAAAACACTTCAGTCAGTTCTGGATTAATTTGGACCTGGACTCGTGGGTTTTACAAATAGTGTCACAAGGGTACAAACTGGGGTTTCAAGACGTTCCCCCTCACCGATTGTTCAAATCGGCCTTAGTCAGCAGGGAGAAGGTTTTTATTCAAGCCTCTTCGTGCTCCCGAAGCCGGACGGCTCAGTCAGACCAATCTTAAATCTGAAATCCCTCAATTTCTACCTAAAGAAATTTAATTTCAAGATGGAATCTCTCAGGGTAGGGATCTCCAGTCCGGAGGAAGGAGATTTCATGGTTTTGGTAGACATAAGGATGCCTAATTACATGTTCCCGTTTAGCCACTGCATCAAGCTACCTGAGGTTTGCAATTCAGGATTGTCATTACCAATTTCAGACGTTGCCATTTGGTCTGTCCACAGCTCCGAGGATTTTCACCAGGGTGATGGTGGAAATGATGGTTCTCCTTCGCAAGCAAGGAGTCACAATTATGCCGTACTTGGATGATCTCCTGATAAAGGCGAGATCCAGGGACCAGTTGGTGCAAAACATCTACTCTCCCTGACAGTTCTTCAACAACATGGTTGGCTCCTAAACTTGCCAAAATCGCAGTTGGTCCCAATGACGCGGTTGTTGTTTCTGGGAGTCATACTGGACACAGAAGAGGCTTTCTTCCAGTGGAAAGGCTATGGAGTTCCAGAGTCTGGTCAAACAAATTCTGAAACCAGCAAGAGTGTTAATCCATCAATGCATTCTGTTGCTGGGGAAGATGGTTGCGGCCTACGAGGCCATTCAGTTTGGCAGGTTCCATGCCAGAGTGTTCCAGTGGGACCTGTTGGACAAGTGGTCCGGATCCCACCTACACATGCACCGGAGGATAATCCTGTCTTCCAAGACCAGAATCTTACTCCATTGGTGGCTGCACAGTTCTCACCTCCTAGAGGGGCGATGGTTCGGGATCCAGGACTGGATCCTAGGGACCATGGATGCAACCCTCCGAGGCTGGGGAGCAGTCACACAGGGGGAAAACATCCAAGGAAGATGGTCAAGTCAGGAAAGTTTTCTCCACATAAATGTTCTGGAGTTAAGGGCCATTTAATAACTGCAGACACAGTACGCACTGGGACGGGTGCCCAGCATCCTCTACGGACTAAGAGAAAAGGATTTACCGGTAGGTATTAAAATCCTATTTTCTCTAACGTCCTAGAGGATGCTGGGGACTCCGTAAGGACCATTGGGATAGATAGGCTCCGCAGGAGACATGGGTACTTTAAGAAAGACTTTAGTTCTGGGTGTGCACTGGCTCCTCCCTCTATGCCCCTCCTCCAGACCTCAGTTTGATACTGTGCCCAGTGGAGACTGGGTGCTTTTCAGGAGCTCTCCTGAGCTTTCTGACAGAAAGTATTTTGTTAGGTTTTTAATTTTCAGGGAGCACTGCTGGCAACAGACTCCCTCATCGAGGGACTGAGGGGAGAGAAGCAGCCCTACTCTCTGAGTTGCAAGGTCCAGCTTCTTAGGCTACTGGACACCATTAGCTCCAGAGGGATTGGTACGCAGGATCTCACCCTCGCCGTCCGTCCCAGAGCCGCGCCTCCGTCCCCCTTGCAGAGCCGGAAGATAGAAGCCGGGTGAGTATGAGAAGAAAAGAAGACTTCAGAGGCGGCAGAAGACTTCATGATCTTCACTGAAGTAACGCACAGCACTGCAGCTGTGCGCCATTGCTCCCATACACCTCACACACTCCGGTCACTGTAAGGGTGCAGGGCGCAGGGGGGGGGGGGGGGCACCCTGGGCAGCAATATAAACCTCTTTTTGGCAAAAATATAACACATATACAGCGGGGCACTGTATATATGTATGAGCCCCCGCCAATTTTACAGTTTAAGCGGGACAGAAGCCTGCCGCCGAGGGTGCGGGGCTTCTCCCTCAGCACTCACCAGCGCCATTTTTTCTTCACAGCACCGCTGAGAGGAAGCTCCCCGGACTCTCCCCTGCTTATACCACGGTAGACAAGAGAGTTGAAAAGAGGGGTGGGGGGGGCACATAATTCGCAAATTACATACAGCAGCACTACTGGGCAAACATTAAGTTACTGTTTTATTCCTGGGTTATATAGCGCTGGGGGGTGTGCTGGCATACTCTCTCTCTGTCTCTCCAAAGGGCCTTGTGGGGAAACTGTCTTCAGAAAAAGCATTCCCTGTGTGTGTGGTGTGTTGGTACACGTGTGTCGACATGTCTGAGGAAGAAGGCTATATTAGAGAGGAGCAGGAGCAAATGAATGTGGTGTCTCCGCCGACAGCTGATTGGATGGATATGTGGAATGTTTTAAATGCTAGTGTAAACTCATTGCACAAAAGATTAGACAAGGCTGAAGCTTTGGGACAGTCAGGGTCTCAACCCATGCCTGATCCTATGTTGCAGGGACTGTCAGGGTCTCATAAGCGCCCACTATCCCAGATTGTTGACACAGATACAGACACGGATTCTGACTCCAGTGTCGATTACGATGATGCAAAGTTACAGCCAAAATTGGCAAAATCCATTCGATATATGATTATGGCAATAAAAGATGTTTTGCACATCAGAGAGGAACCCCCTGTCCCTGACAAGAGGGTACATATGTACAAGGTGAAAAAGCCTGAGGTAACCTTTGAGGGGGTCACACGAGCTGAACGAGTTATGTGAAAAAGCTTGGGAATCTCCAGATAAAAGACTGCAGATTTCCAAAAGGATTCTTATGGCGTATCCTTTCCCATCAATGGATAGGTTACGATGGGAATCCTCCCCTAGGGTGGACAAAGCATTAACACGCTTATCCAAGAAGGTAGCCCTCCCGTCCCAGTATACGGCTACCCTCAAAGAGTCTGCTGACCGCAAACAGGAGATTACCCTGAAGTCCATTTATACACATTCAGGTACCTTACTCAGACCGGCAATTGCGTCGGCCTGGGTGTGTAGTGCTGTAGCGGCATGGACGGATACCTTATCTGAGGGGATGGATACCCTAGATAAGGATACTATTTTATTGACCCTGGGGCATATAAGAGATGCTGTCCTATATATGTGTGTATGCAAACTACAGGTGGTGCTGCAGGGCTCACACTCTTTTACTTGTCTTGTAGAGCAACTCTGGAGCTGTTTCTGGGTCCAGCTGCTGCAAGAAATCAGCTTGAATGCTTCAGGGGCTGGGGCATGGCCAACATGAGCCCACACTGATGGGGGATGGGGGTGTATAAAGCGATTTAGGGGTCATCCAAGCGCAACCCCACAAAGGCCGCCATGCCCTGCGTGACCCTTTTCTCTTTTCATATGCAGACGAGGGTTGCAGCCAACTATGCCCACTGCTTGGATGACATCACTATATGCAAATCCATCTGCTGCAGGCCTTCCCCCAGGAATGCTTGCAGTAGTTGTTGCATTTGGTTTGTTGTTTGGGGGTGCTTCAGTATTAGGCAGCCTTCTGCCCTCCCACATTCGTCTGAAAATGTGTTCTCCCTGCAGTTGTTGTTCACAGATGAGAGTTCCCTTGTGCTTCCTCAGTTGAATCTCCTTAACTTGACAGGGGTGTGCCCGAGCAGCCGCCCTCCACAGCCCTATCCCAACACATACTTATCTTGCATATGAGATCTCTTGATCATGAAGATAGTTCTCACAGGGTGAGGTTCATCCATTACATTTTAAAGTAGGAAGGTACAAATTACATATTCAAATTACATATATGTGCTGGATTCAAATGTTTTCCCTCCTTCCTTTCTCAATTGTGCCCATCAGCAGCTATTCTAATGTTGCTGCCAATGGGTGTGACGCATTCATTTCTTCTGTGGGGTACACTGGACTCCACAAGGATTCACATTGTATATGTACACCAGAGTAGGATCTTGATCTGAGGCACCAACAGGCTCAAAGCTTTTGACTGTTCCCAAGATGCTCAGCGCCCCCTCCTCTATAACCTCGCTTCCATGAACAGGGAGCTCAGTTTGTAGTTGGTGCCTTCAGTAGCAGGCCACTTAACAGGGGGCTGCCTCAGGCAGCCTATTCTTAGCTATTAATTTTGGCAAGAAAAGAAGAACTTTTTTTATAAGAATCTACAAGGGCTGCAGCAGGCTAGGTCTAATAGACCTCTTTACTGCAGCTCCATCACTCCCAGTGGCGCAGTATACTCCCGTGCCCCGGTTGCTGGGTCACTGCAGCGGAGGCTCCGGTTTCTTCCTAAGGTCAGTCACACACACACCGCCCTCCGGGATCACGAGGCCGCTGATGGGGGCGGGCCGTGTGCGCACTGGCGTGGACACTGATTACTGGGCAGCCGCTCCACTAGCCACCAGGGACAGTTAAGGAGCACAGCTCTGGGGTTTTTTCTCCTATATTAACCCCATTTTGTACTACCCGCAGTGCATTGTGATAGGTAATGGGGCCTGATTCAGGTTGGATCGCAATCCAACTGCAAAAACTGCTAAGAGCATACGCCTGCATTTTCTGCGGCACCCCGCAGATAATGCGATCACCTCTGCCTGTGAATCGGTGAAGGGGGGGGGGGGGGAGGGGGGTCAACAACACTCCATTTCCAAGTCGGAGATGGAGCGGTGCGGGGGCACGGTTTCAAAATGGGGTCGGCAACGGAGAAACAGGAGGCGTGGTCAGAGCAGCTGCATGACATCACATGGGCCGGACTCTGCCAGTGGAGCCCCAGCGTCATGAGGTAGATTTTGTAGAGGCCGGGGAGGACTTCTGTTCCTTGGAACTAGCTGTGTTGTGCAGCTTTATTCCTCTGCCCCTACCTCTGGCAAGAAAGGACGCACCTCGCACTTTCTTGTTTCTTTGTGACCGAAAGGACTGCATTTGATAATGCGGAGCGTTCTTATGCTGTGAGGGAACATAAGGTAAAAAATTTGATTTTCCAACTGTAGCTGTGCGTGTTAATGCTTTGTCCATCCTACGGGAGGATTTCCATCGTAACCTATCCGTTGATGAAAAAGGATACGCCATAAGAATCCTTTTGGAAATCTGCAGTCTTTTATCTGGAGATTCCCAAGCTTTTTCACATAACTCGTTCAGCTCGTGTGACCCCCTCAAAGGTTACCTCAGGCTTCTTTCCCTTGTACATATGTACCCTCTTGTCAGGGACAGGGGGTTCCTCTGTGATGTGCAAAACATCTTTTATTGCCATAATCATATATCGAATGGATTTTGCCAATTTTGGCTGTAACTTTGCATCATCGTAATCGACACTGGAGTCAGAATCCGTGTCGGTATCTGTGTCAACAATCTGGGATAGTGGGCGCTTATGAGACCCTGACAGTCCCTGCAACATAGGATCAGGCATGGGTTGAGTCCCTGACTGTCCCAAAGCTTCAGCCTTGTCTAATCTTTTGTACAATGAGTTTACACTAGCATTTAAAACATTCCACATATCCATCCAATCAGGTGTCAGCGGAGACACCACATTCATTTGCTCCCGCTCCTCTCTAATATAGCCTTCTTCCTCAGACATGTCGACACACGTGTACCGACACACCACACACACAGGGAATACTTTTTCTGAAGACAGTTTCCCCACAAGGCCCTTTGGAGAGACAGAGAGAGAGTATGCCAGCACACTCCCCAGCGCTATATAACCCAGGAATAACACAGTAACTTAATGTTTGTCCAGTAGCGCTGCTGTATGTAATTTGCGCCGAATTATGTGCCCCCCCTCTCTTTTCAACCCTCTTCTCTACCGTGGTATAAGCAGGGGAGAGTCCGGGGAGCTTCCTCTCAGCGGTGCTGTGGAGAAAAAATGGCGCTGGTGAGTGCTGAGGGAGAAGCCCCGCCCCCTCGGCGGCGGGCTTCTGTCCCGCTTAAACTGTAAAATTGGTGGGGGCTCATACATATATACAGTGCCCAGCTGTATATATGTTATATTTTTGCCAAAAAGAGGTTTATATTGCTGCCCAGGGCGCCCCCCCTGCGCCCTGCACCCTTATAGTGACCGGAGTATGTGAGGTGTATGGGAGCAATGGCGCACAGCTGCAGTGCTGTACGCTACCTCAGTGAAGATCATGAACTCTGTGGAGCCCGTCTATCCCCATGGTCCTTACGGAGTCCCCAGCATCCTCTAGGCCGTTAGAGAAACTAGGATTTTAATACCTACCGGTAAATCCTTTTCTCTTAGTCTGTTGAGGATGCTGGGCACCCGTCCCAGTGTGTACTGTGTCTGCAGTTATTAAATGGCCCTTAACTCCAGAACATTTATGTGGAGACAACCTTCCTGACTTGACCATCTTCCTTGGACGTTTTCCCCCTGTGTGACTGCTCCCCAGCCTCGGAGGGTTGCATCTGTGGTCCCTAGGATCCAGTCCTGGATCCCGAACCATCGCCCCTCAAGGAGGTGAGAACTGTGCAGCCACCAATGGAGTGAGATTCTGGTCTTGGAAGACAGGATTATCCTCCGGTGCATGTGTAGGTGGGATCCGGACCAATTGTCCAACAGGTCCCACTGGAACACTCTGGCATGGAACCTGCCAAACTGAATGGCCTCGTAGGCCACAACCATCTTCCCCAGCAACTGAATGCATTGATGGATTAACACTCTTGCTGGTTTCAGAATTTGTTTGACCAGACTCTGGATCTCCATAGCCTTTCCACTGGAAGAAAACCTCTTCTGTGTCCAGTATGTGTTATGATTCCAGCACTCTGGTCAGAGAAGATCTTATGGCAAGGACCGGAGCACTGGAACGGAATGCTGGGGAAGGGAGCAGGACAGGAAAATAGCCCCTTGCGCCCTAACTCTGTTGTCTCACCCGTGTTGTCAGAAATCCCCTGCGAGACTATGGTTTCTTGAGCCCTTGGCAGCCGCGTTTGAAGGGCGGATCATGTCTGCCCAACTTCGATGCCCCCCGGTCTTAATGAGAGACAAAGGGAAACCCGAGACAGGGTGATAACAAGAGGCCCTCTAACTAAACAACCAGGCCAGGGGATAAGCAAACTCAAAACTATAATATGTGCGGAGAAACCGCCAGGAAAAAGGACAACCAAAATATCCACTTGTCCAATTCTCCTACCCGGCACCGCCGAGTACCAGAGAGGACTTGTGGAAGCGGAACCCTCCGCAAATGCTACAAACACAAAATATAAAAGGTAAAGTGGCTGAGCCGCAACACACGGCAGAGCCGCAACTCACGAACACCACTGGATATAAAACGGTGATCAGTCAGGACTCCAGGGAACCAAACGACCTCTTGGGATGAGATGACAACTCCCGAATACCGGACTTCTGCGGACTGGAATGACCGGATACAGCAGGACTGGAAATAGACTCTCAGCAAACAAAGGCAGCATGCAGGAAGCTATTACCGGCATCTGTGAGAAGCCCTGGGAGTGTATTTAACAAGGAGTCCTCCAATCAGCTGCTAATGGCTGATTAGAATAAATGCCGTGCAGCTGCCTTGCTGCACGGCCAGAGAGCAGGTGAATATCTTAATTTCCTAAAGCCTAGAAACGGGGAACGCGGTCCGCCAGTGGCGTCCCCGTTGCAAGGGTCCGTGCAGCTCAGCGCGCCCGGCGTCTAGCGTTGCTAGGGAGCCGGCGGCTGTACGTGCACGGCATCTCTAGTTGCTAGGCGCCGGGCCGCGCAGACCATCAAGCGGACCCCGGCGCCTAACAGTACCCCCCCCTTGAGGAGGGTTCAAGGAACCCCTAAAGCCAGGTTTCTGAGGAAATTCCCGAAAAAATGCCCTCTTGAGCCTCGGGGCATGAAGATCCTTATCCAGGATCCAAGACCTTTCCTCCGGACCATAGCCTTTCCAGTGAACCAGAAAATACAGCCGATCCCGGGACAATTTGGAATCGAGAACCTTCTCTACCATGAACTCCTGTTGTCCCTGTACATCCACTGGAGATCTACCCTGAGAGATCTTCCGAGGAAATCTACTGGAAGAAACGTATTGTTTCAACAAGGAACAATGAAACGTATTTCCAATCCTGAGAGATCTTGGTAAACGTAACCGAAAGGCAACTGGGTTGACTCTTTTAATAATAAGAAATGGCCCAATAAATTTGGGTCCCAGTCTAGCTGAGGATTGTCGAAGCCTGATGTTGCGAGTCGACAACCACACCCTATCTCCCACCTTAAAAGTGCAAGGACGTCGGAGCCTGTCAGAAAGTTTCTTCTCTCGAAAAGCCGCTTTTCTGAGAGCAAGGTGCACCTTTTTCCAAATGGCTCTGAGATGGGAGGTTAAGGTAAGCGAGGAGACTGAGGAATGATGAAAAAAAGAATTAGCTCTGGGGTGAAAACCAAAAACTGAAAAGAATGGAGACTCTTTAGTGGAGGAATGACAAGAATTATTGTAAGCAAATTCAGCCAACGGAAGAAACTCGGACCAATTATTCTGGAGTTTGGCTGAATACAAGCGCAAATATTGTTTCAATGATTGGTTAACTCGTTCGGTTTGCCCGTTGGATTGTGGGTGGTAACCGGATGTTAACGACAATTTCATCTTCAATGAGGCACAAAAACATTTCCAGAATTGTGCGATGAATTGTGGACCCCGATCAGAAACAATATCAGTAGGCAACCCATGAAGCCTGAATACATGGCGGAGAAACAAAACTGCCAACCCTTGGGCAGAAGGCAATCGGGGAAGAGCAATAAAATGAGCCATTTTACTAAAACGGTCCACTACCACCCATATGACTCGGAATCCGGCTGAAAGGGGAAGGTCAACCACAAAATCCATGGAAATATGAGACCACGGCCTGAGAGGAACATTTAAGGGCATAAGTTGCCCGATGGGCAAGGAACGGGGAACCTTATGCTGTGCACAAACCTGACATGAATAAACAAATTCCTTGACGTCTTTAGAAAGACCAGGCCACCATACTGAGCGAGAGACTAACTCCAATGTCTTAGAGACTCCTGGATGCCCTGAAACTTTGTTATCATGGAATTCCGTTAAAACAGTAACTCTCAAAAACTCAGGGACGTAAAGACGACCAGCAGGAGTAATTCTAGGAGCTTGGTGTTGAAGCTGTTTTAACTGGGTAAATAAATCTTGTGTGAGGCCCGCCCAGATGACCGAAGATGGAAGTATGGGGGTAACAGGATTGTTATTGTGAACCGGAAGAAAGCTATGTGACAGGGCATCAGCCTTAGTATTCTTGGAACCAGGCCTGAAAGTGATTATAAATTTGAAACGCGTAAAAAATAATGCCCAACGTGCCTGCCGGGCATTAAGCCGCTTAGCCGATTCAATGTATTGCAGGTTCTTATGGTCAGTCAATACCGAAATAGTATGTTTTGCTCCCTCCAGCCAATGCCTCCACTCCTCGAAAGCCCATTTTACCGCCAGTAACTCCCGATTACCAACGTCATAGTTGGATTCAGCGGAGGAGAATTTCCTGGACATAAAGGCACAAGGATGTAACTCCAGAGACTCCGGATCCTTTTGAGAAAGGATAGCCCCCACTCCAACCTCCGAGGCATCAACCTCCACCACAAAGGGCAATTCCGGATTAGGATGTCTGAGGACTGGAGCCGAGACAAAGGCTTGTTTCAAGGCCCGGAAGGACAACTCAGCTTCACGCGACCAGTTGGTAGGATCCGCTCCTTTCTTTGTCAGAGCTACAATGGGAGCAACCAGGTCAGAAAAAGAATGAATGAACCTCCTATAATAATTCGCAAACCCTAAAAAACGCTGAATTGCTTTTAAATTGGTGGGTTGCGCCCAACTAAGGATGGCCTGGAGTTTCTTTGGTTCCATGGAAAATCCCTGAGGGGAAATTATGTACCCTAAAAAAGATACTTCCGTGACATGAAACTCACACTTCTCCAGCTTGGCATATAAATGATTCTCACATAACTTTTGAAGAACCAGACGCACCTGGGTAACATGTTGTTCCATTGATTTAGAAAAAATCAGGATGTCGTCTAAGTAAACGACCACGAATTTCCCTAGGAAGTCACGGAGCACATCGTTAATGAGGTCTTGAAAAACTGCCGGAGCATTGGACAGGCCGAACGGCATCACCAGGTATTCGTAGTAACCCGACTGAGTACTGAAGGCCGTTTTCCACTCATCTCCAGATTTAATTCGGATGAGGTTGTACGCTCCTCTAAGGTCAATTTTAGAAAAAAATCACAGCAGAACGTAACTGATCAAAGAGTACAGAAATCAACGGCAAAGGATAGGTGTTTATAACTGAGATCTTATTCAGGGCTCTAAAATCAATGCAAGGTCTAAGCGAGCCATCCTTTTTCTCCACAAAGAAGAAGCCTGCACTTAAAGGAGATTTTGATGGTCTAATAAATCCTTTCTCAAGGCTCTCCTTTACATAATCATTCATAGCCGCAGTTTCTTGCCCGGATTATGCATATAATCTTCCCTTTGGCAATGCGGCACCAGGAATTAACTCAATAGCACAATCATAAGGCCGATGGGGAGGCAGAATGTCCGCATTGCCTTTGGAGAAAACATCAGCAAACTCCTGGTATTCCACCGGAATGAGTTCTGGAATGATAGCTGCTACTCTGACTGGAAACGTGATACATTCCTTATCACAAAAAGTACCCCAATGTGAAATCTCCCCCGACCGCCAATCAATGGTGGGATTATGAAAGGCCAGCCAAGGGTGACCCAGAACAACTGGAACTGCTGGGCAATGTGTAAGAAAGAACTCGATTTTCTCGGAATGTAGAGCTCCTACTGTAAGTAGTACAGGGGTTGTACGGAGAGAAATAATCCCATTAGACAGCGGACTCCCATCTAAGCCATGCATGGTGACACACCTACCCAAAGGTAACTGAGGAATGCCTAAGGCCTTAGCCCAAGTTAAATCCATAAAGTTTCCTGCAGCTCCACTGTCAACAAAAGCCGACACCGAAGAACTGAGGCTGCCAAAGGAAACTTTAACTGGGACTAAAAGGGAGTTATTCGAGGAGATAAGCTGCAGACCTAGGTGAACCCCCTCACAATTCACCTGGTCAAAGCATTTCCCGACTTGTTCGGACAATTACGAGCAAAATGTCCCTTACCCCCACAGTACAGACAAAGACCAGAATTTTGCCTTCTGGCTCTTTCTTCAGGAGACAGCCGGGAGAGACCCATCTGCATGGTCTCCTCTACGTCTTCAGGAATGGAATATACACACGGACTTGACCTTACAGGTGCTCCTTTTTCAGCCCTCCGCTCTCTGAGACGACGATCAATCTTAATAGAAAGCTCCATGAGTTTATCGAGAGTCTCAGGAGCGGGGTACTGAAGGAGACTGTCTTTTATAGACTCTGATAAGCCGAGGCGAAACTGACTGCGCAGGGCTGGGTCATTCCAGCCACAGTCGTTCGACCAACGGCGAAACTCCGTACAATAAACCTCTGCAGGATTTCTACCCTGTCTGAGAGCGCGCAACTGACTTTCAGCGGACGCCTCTCTATCAGGGTCATCATACAAGAGCCCTAAAGACTCAAAAAAAGCGTCAACTGACAACAATGCCGGATCCTCTGCTCTTAAACCAAATGCCCAGGTCTGAGGATCCCCCTGGAGCAAAGAAATAATAAACCCGACCCGCTGAGATTCAGTACCCGAGGAAGTCGGTCTTAAACGAAAATAAAGTTTACAGGATTCTTTAAAATTAAAAAACTCTTTTCTATCACCAGAAAAACGGTCAGGCAAATGCATCTTTGGTTCAGGGACTACCCTTGGGGAAGCTCGCAAAAGATCTTCCTGCGACTTCACCCGAAGAGAAAGATCCTGAACCATCTGAGTAAGTTCTTGAATCTGGCTGACTAAGAGCTGACCAGGATTTGGCCCTAAACCTGTTGGATTCATGAGGCCGATAAACTCTCACAAAACTGAATGAGAAAAAATTAAACCCCGTTTAATTTTAAGTTTTGGTATGGCCGGTAATAATGTTATGATTCCAGCACTCTGGTCAGAGAAGATCTTATGGCAAGGACTGGAGCACTGGAACGGAATGCTGGGGAAGGGAGCAGGACAGGAAAATAGCCCCTGGCGCCCTAACTCTGTTGTCTCACCCGTGTTGTCAGAAATCCCCTGCGAGACTATGGTTTCTTGAGCCCTTGGCAGCCGCGTTTGAAGGGCGGATTATGTCTGCCCAACTTCGATGCCCCCCGGTCTTAATGAGAGACAAAGGGAAACCCGAGACAGGGTGATAACAAGAGGCCCTCTAACTAAACAACCAGGCCAGGGGCTAAGCAAACTCAAAACTATAATATGTGCGGAGAAACCGCCAGGAAAAAGGACAACCAAAATATCCACTTGTCCAATTCTCCTACCCGGCACCGCCAAGTACCAGAGAGGACTTGTGGAAGCGGAACCCTCCACAAATGCTCCAAACACAAAATATAAAAGGTAAAGCGGCTGAGCCGCAACACACGGCAGAGCCGCAACTCACGAACACCACTGGATATAAAACGGTGATCAGTCAGGACTCCAGGGAACCAAACGACCTCTTGGGATGAGATGACAACTCCCGAATACCGGACTTCTGCGGACTGGAATGACCGGATACAGCAGGACTGGAAACAGACTCTCAGCAAACAAAGGCAGCATGCAGGAAGCTATTACCGGCGTCTGTGAGAAGCCCTGGGAGTGTATTTAACAAGGAGTCCTCCAATCAGCTGCTAAAGGCTGATTAGAATAAATGCCGTGCAGCTGCCTTGCTTCACGGCCAGAGAGCAGGTGAATATCTTAATTTCCTAAAGCCTAGCAACGGGGAACGCGGTCCGCCAGTGGCGTCCCCGTTGCTAGGGTCCGTGCGGCTCAGCGCGCCCGGCGTCTAGCGTTGCTAATGAGCCGGCGGCTGTACGTGCATGGCGTCTCTAGTTGCTAGGCGCCGGGCCGCGCAGACCATCAAGCGGACCCCGGCGCCTAACAGTATGACTCCCAAAAACAACAACCGCGTCATTGGGACCAACTGCGATTTTGGCAAGTTTAGGAGCCAACCATGTTGTTGAAGAACTGTCAGGGAGAGTGCAATGTTTTGCACCAACTGGTCCCTGGATCTCGCCTTTATGAGGAGATCATCCAAGTACGGGATAATTGTGACTCCTTGCTTGCGAAGGAGAACCATAATTTCCGCCATCACCCTGGTGAAAATCCTCGGAGCCGTGGACAGACCAAACGGCAATGTCTGAAATTGGTAATGACAATCCTGAATTGCAAACTTTAGGTAGCTTGAGGCAGTGGCTAAATGGGAACATGTAAGTAGGCATCCTTAATGTCTACCAAAACCATGAAATCTCCGTCCTCCGGACTGGAGATCACTGCCCTGAGAAATTCCATCTTGAAATTGAATTTCTTTAGGAAGAAATTGAGGGATTTCAGATTTAAGATTGGTCTGACTGAGCCGTCCGGCTTCGGGACCACGAAGAGGCTTGAATAAAAACCTTCTCCCTGCTGACTAAGGCCAATTTGAACAATCGGTGAGGGGGAACGTCTTGAAACCCCAGTTTGTACCCTTGGGAAACTATTTGTAAAACCCACGAGTCCAGGTCCGAATGAATCCAGAACTGACTGAAGAGTTTTAGACGTGCCCCCACTGGTGTGGGCTCCTGCAAGAAAGCCCCAGTGTCATGCAGTGGATTTGGCAGAAGCAGAGGACAATCTCTGGTCCTGCGATCTTGAAGAGGCTACAGACCTCTTCCTTTTCCTTCCTCTACCTGCAAAGAAAGGGGAATCTTAACTTCTTGCATATCTATTGGGCCAAAATGACTGCGGTAGATAATGATGCGTCTTCATCCGTTGAGAGGGAACATAGGGCAAGAAGGTTGACTTACCATTGAAATGAGGATGCATCTTGCTGCCTTTCCAATGAAGCAAGTTTAATTTAGTAATAGGTGAAAAACCATCCCTACAAAGGTGTTAATCAGAGACTTGGCTTTGTGGACACTTTTCAGAGAACAAATTTGTTAGCATAAAAATAAAGCCAGAAAATGAAGAGCTGTTTAATCACGCAATTTGATTTTTTTGCCAGCATATTTCTTTTTCTCTGCAACCCACTGCTAAATTGTGCTTCCTAGATGTTTTTATAAAATCACTGAATCAAATCTAACTCTGATTACATCAGAGAAGGCCAGGTACCCTACACCATAACAGGGGGTATGAAATTTGACTTGTCTACTTAAAGATCACCAAAATCTGATAACAAGGTCAATTACGTCCCTGGGTGGGATTGAACCACCAACCTTTTGGTTAATAGCCGTACACACTAACTGATTGCGCCACAGAGACACTTTGCAAAAGTCCATACTGACAAATGCTAATAAGCATTCATCTAAAACGTTTCCTAGAAAAACTTAAAAAAGTCAATAATCTGGAGAGTTTTTGTAAGATGTTTCTTCTATCAACCAACGAAGAAACACATTGGTACTTTCCCATGATGATTGAGTGCTTCAGGATCTCTTGCACTTACATGTGCAGCAGAGTACAGCAATGGAAGCATGCTGGGCCCATAACCCAGAGGTAGGCCGATTGAAACTATCCTCTGCTATATGCAATTTTTTGTTTGTTAATTAAAGTAATCCAAAACTGGGATTGATATTTTGGCTCTTTTATTTTTACTTAAAGTACAATAACTTTTACCATTTTAATTTGTTTTAATAGTATATTGACAGTATTGTTTTCTTTCAAAAATCCACTTAATTTTCTTTACCCTATTATTAAAATGGTAATTGACAAAAACAAACTACATTGTCACCTGAAGAGCAATACAAAATGTACAAGTGATATATTAAAATCATCTTTCCAGCTTGAATTTCAATGATGTATTGGGGCAACGATTTTGTGAGAAACATCTTCACCCTTAAATAAAGATTTTCTTAATTCCTTACCTGTGTGCTAATTAGATATCACCTTGTTTTCACATTAAACAGACTTCCACATGAGAAAGCAGCAAGGATGCAGTGGCGTTAATGTTTCCTGGTGTCAACCTGTATTATTTCAGTAGACATTGAAATGAGGATGCATCTTGCTGCCTTTCCAATGAAGCAAGTTTAATTTAGTAATAGGTGAAAAACCATCCCTACAAAGGTGTTAATCAGAGACTTGGCTTTGTGGACACTTTTCAGAGAACAAATTTGTTAGCATAAAAATAAAGCCAGAAAATGAAGAGCTGTTTAATCACTCAAATGGATTTTTTTGCCAGCATATTTCTTTTTCTCTGCAACCCACTGCTAAATTGTGCTTCCTAGCTGTTTTTATAAAATCACTGAATCAAATCTAACTCTGATTACATCAGAGAAGGCCAGGTACCCTACACCATAACAGGGGGTATGAAATTTGACTTGTCTACTTAAAGATCACCAAAATCTGATAACAAGGTCAATTACGTCCCTGGGTGGGATTGAACCACCAACCTTTTGGTTAATAGCCTTACACACTAACTGATTGCGCCACAGAGACACTTTGCAAAAGTACATACTGACAAATGCTAATAAGCATTCATCTAAAACGTTTCCTAGAAAAACTTAAAAAAGTCAATAATCTGGAGAGTTTTTGTAAGATGTTTCTTCTATCAACCAACGAAGAAACACATTGGTACTTTCCCATGATGAGTGAGTGCTTCAGGATCTCTTGCACTTACATGTGCAGCAGAGTACAGCAATGGAAACATGCTGGGCCCATAACCCAGAGGTAGGCAGATTGAAACTATCCTCTGCTATATGCATTTTTTTGTTTGTTAATTAAAGTAATCCAAAACTGGGATTGATATTTTGGCTCTTTTATTTTTACTTAAAGTACAATAACTTTTACCATTTTAATTTGTTTTAATAGTATATTGACAGTATTGTTTTCTTTCAAAAATCCACTTAATTTTCTTTACCCTATTATTTAAATGGTAATTGACAAAAACAAACTACATTGTCACCAGAAGAGCAATTCAAAATGTACAAGTGATATATTAAAATCATCTTTCCAGCTTGAATTTCAATGATGCATTGGGGCAACGATTTTGTGAGAAACATCTTCACCCTTAAATAAAGATTTTCTTAATTCCTTAACTGTGTGCTAATTAGATATCACCTTGTTTTCATATTAAACAGACTTCCACATGAGAAAGCAGCAAGGATGAATTGGCGTTAATGTTTCCTGGTGTCAACTTGTAATATTTCAGTAGACATTGAAATGAGGATGCATCTTGCTGCCTTTCCAATGAAGCAAGTTTAATTTAGTAATAGGTGAAAAACCATCCTTACAAAGGTGTTAATCAGAGACTTGGCTTTGTGGACACTTTTCAGAGAACAAATTTGTTAGCATAAAGATAAAGCCAGAAAATAAAGAGCTGTTTAATCACTCAATTGGATTTTTCTGCCAGCATATTTTTTTTCTCTGCAACCAACTGCTAAATTGTGCTTCCTAGCTGTTTTTATAAAATCACTGAATCAAATCTAACTCTGATTACATCAGAGAAGGCCAGGTACCCTACACCATAACAGGGGGTTTGAAATTTTGACTTGTCTACTTAAAGATCACCAAAATCTGATAACAAGGTCAATTAGGTCCCTGGGTGGGATTGAACCACCAACCTTTTGGTTAATAGCCATACATACTAACTGATTTCGCCACAGAGACACTTTGCAAAAGTTAATACTGACAAAGGCTAATAAGCATTCATCTAAAACGTTTCCTAGAAAAACTTTAAAAAGTCAATAATCTGGAGAGTTTTTGTAAGATGTTTCTTCCATCAACCAACGAAGAAACACATTGGTACTTTCCCATGATGAGTGAGTGCTTCAGGATCTCTTGCACTTACATGTGCAGCAGAGTACTGCAATGGAAGCATGCTGGGCCCATAACCCAGAGGTAGGCAGATTGAAACTATCCTCTGCTATATGCATTTTTTTTTGTTAATTAAAGTAATCCAAAACTGGGATTGATATTTTGGCTCTTTTATTTTTACTTAAAGTACAATAACTTTTACCATTTTAATTTTTTTAATAGTATATTGACAGTATTGTTTTCTTTCAAAAATCCACTTCATTTTCTTTACCCTATTATTAAAATGGTAATTGACAAAAACAAACTACATTGTCACCAGAAGAGCAATACAAAATGTACAAGTGATATATTAAAATCATCTTTCCAGCTTGAATTTCAATGATGCATTGGGGCAACGATTTTGTGAGAAACATCTTCACCCTTAAAAAAAGATTTTCTTAATTCCTTACCTGTGTGCTAATTAGATATCACCTTGTTTTCACATTAAACAGACTTCCACATGAGAAAGCAGCAAGGATGCAGTGGCGTTAATGTTTCCTGGTGTCAACCTGTATTATTTCAGTAGACATTGAAATGAGGATACATCTTGCTGCCTTTCCAATGAAGCAAGTTTAATTTAGTAATAGGTGAAAAACCATCCCTACAAAGGTGTTAATCAGAGACTTGGCTTTGTGGACACTTTTCAGAGAACAAATTTGTTAGCATAAAAATAAAGCCAGAAAATAAAGAGCTGTTTAATCACTCAATTGGATTTTTCTGCCAGCATATTTTTTTTCTCTGCAACCCACTGCTAAATTGTGCTTCCTAGCTGTTTTTATAAAATCACTGAATCAAATCTAACTCTGATTACATCAGAGAAGGCCAGGTACCCTACACCATAACAGGGGGTTTGAAATTTTGACTTGTCTACTTAAAGATCACCAAAATCTGATAACAAGGTCAATTAGGTCCCTGGGTGGGATTGAACCACCAACCTTTTGGTTAATAGCCATACATACTAACTGATTTCGCCACAGAGACACTTTGCAAAAGTTAATACTGACAAAGGCTAATAAGCATTCATCTAAAACGTTTCCTAGAAAAACTTTAAAAAGTCAATAATCTGGAGAGTTTTTGTAAGATGTTTCTTCCATCAACCAACGAAGAAACACATTGGTACTTTCCCATGATGAGTGAGTGCTTCAGGATCTCTTGCACTTACATGTGCAGCAGAGTACTGCAATGGAAGCATGCTGGGCCCATAACCCAGAGGTAGGCAGATTGAAACTATCCTCTGCTATATGCATTTTTTTTTGTTAATAAAAGTAACCCAAAACTGGGATTGATATTTTGGCTCTTTTATTTTTACTTAAAGTACAATAACTTTTACCATTTTAATTTGTTTTAATAGTATATTGACAGTATTGTTTTCTATCAAAAATCCACTTCATTTTCTTTACCCTATTATTAAAATGGTAATTGACAAAAACAAACTACATTGTCACCAGAAGAGCAATACAAAATGTACAAGTGATATATTAAAATCATCTTTCCAGCTTGAATTTCAATGATGCATTGGGGCAACGATTTTGTGAGAAACATCTTCACCCTTAAATAAAGATTTTCTTAATTCCTTACCTGTGTGCTAATTAGATATCACCTTGTTTTCACATTAAACAGACTTCCACATGAGAAAGCAGCAAGGATGCAGTGGCGTTAATGTTTCCTGGTGTCAACCTGTATTATTTCAGTAGACATTGAAATGAGGATGCATCTTGCTGCCTTTCCAATGAAGCAAGTTTAATTTAGTAATAGGTGAAAAACCATCCCTACAAAGGTGTTAATCAGAGACTTGGCTTTGTGGACACTTTTCAGAGAACAAATTTGTTAGCATAAAAATAAAGCCAGAAAATGAAGAGCTGTTTAATCACTCAAATGGATTTTTTTGCCAGCATATTTCTTTTTCTCTGCAACCCACTGCTAAATTGTGCTTCCTAGCTGTTTTTATAAAATCACTGAATCAAATCTAACTCTGATTACATCAGAGAAGGCCAGGTACCCTACACCATAACAGGGGGTATGAAATTTGACTTGTCTACTTAAAGATCACCAAAATCTGATAACAAGGTCAATTACGTCCCTGGGTGGGATTGAACCACCAACCTTTTGGTTAATAGCCTTACACACTAACTGATTGCGCCACAGAGACACTTTGCAAAAGTACATACTGACAAATGCTAATAAGCATTCATCTAAAACGTTTCCTAGAAAAACTTAAAAAAGTCAATAATCTGGAGAGTTTTTGTAAGATGTTTCTTCTATCAACCAACGAAGAAACACATTGGTACTTTCCCATGATGAGTGAGTGCTTCAGGATCTCTTGCACTTACATGTGCAGCAGAGTACAGCAATGGAAGCATGCTGGGCCCATAACCCAGAGGTAGGCAGATTGAAACTATCCTCTGCTATATGCATTTTTTTGTTTGTTAATTAAAGTAATCCAAAACTGGGATTGATATTTTGGCTCTTTTATTTTTACTTAAAGTACAATAACTTTTACCATTTTAATTTGTTTTAATAGTATATTGACAGTATTGTTTTCTTTCAAAAATCCACTTCATTTTCTTTACCCTATTATTAAAATGGTAATTGACAAAAACAAACTACATTGTCACCAGAAGAGCAATACAAAATGTACAAGTGATATATTAAAATCATCTTTCCAGCTTGAATTTCAATGATGCATTGGGTCAACAATTTTGTGAGAAACATCTTCAC
The DNA here is from genome assembly GCF_028390025.1 of Pseudophryne corroboree. Lineage (NCBI taxonomy): Eukaryota > Metazoa > Chordata > Amphibia > Anura > Myobatrachidae > Pseudophryne > Pseudophryne corroboree. The sequence goes on along the minus strand of NW_026968254.1, from coordinate 668,594 downwards.
CCTTAAATAAAGATTTTCTTAATTCCTTACCTGTGTGCTAATTAGATATCACCTTGTTTTCATATTAAACAGACTTCCACATGAGAAAGCAGCAAGGATGAATTGGCGTTAATGTTTCCTGGTGTCAACTTGTAATATTTCAGTAGACATTGAAATGAGGATGCATCTTGCTGCCTTTCCAATGAAGCAAGTTTAATTTAGTAATAGGTGAAAAACCATCCTTACAAAGGTGTTAATCAGAGACTTGGCTTTGTGGACACTTTTCAGAGAACAAATTTGTTAGCATAAAAATAAAGCCAGAAAATAAAGAGCTGTTTAATCACTCAATTGGATTTTTCTGCCAGCATATTTTTTTTCTCTGCAACCCACTGCTAAATTGTGCTTCCTAGCTGTTTTTATAAAATCACTGAATCAAATCTAACTCTGATTACATCAGAGAAGGCCAGGTACCCTACACCATAACAGGGGGTTTGAAATTTTGACTTGTCTACTTAAAGATCACCAAAATCTGATAACAAGGTCAATTAAGTCCCTGGGTGGGATTGAACCACCAACCTTTTGGTTAATAGCCATACATACTAACTGATTGCGCCAGAGAGACACTTTGCAAAAGTCCATACTGACAAAGGCTAATAAGCATTCATCTTAAACGTTTCCTAGCAAAACTTTAAAAAGTCAATAATCTGGAGAGTTTTTGTAAGATGTTTCTTCCATCAACCAACGAAGAAACACATTGGTACTTTCCCATGATGAGTGAGTGCTTCAGGATCTCTTGCACTTACATGTGCAGCAGAGTACTGCAATGGAAGCATGCTGGGCCCATAACCCAGAGGTAGGCAGATTGAAACTATCCTCTGCTATATGCATTTTTTTTGTTAATTTAAGTAATCAAAACTGGGATTGATATTTTTGCTCTTTTATTTTTACTTAAAGTACAATAACTTTTACCATTTTAATTTGTTTTAATAGTATATTGACAGTATTGTTTTCTTTCAAAAATCCACTTAATTTTCTTTACCCTATTATTAAAATGGTAATTGACAAAAACAAACTACATTGTCACCAGAAGAGCAATACAAAATGTACAAGTGATATATTAAAATCATCTTTCCAGCTTGAATTTCAATGATGCATTGGGGCAACGATTTTGTGAGAAACATCTTCACCCTTAAATAAAGATTTTCTTAATTCCTTACCTGTGTGCTAATTAGATATCACCTTGTTTTCACATTAAACAGACTTCCACATGAGAAAGCAGCAAGGATGCAGTGGCGTTAATGTTTCCTGGTGTCAACCTGTATTATTTCAGTAGACATTGAAATGAGGATGCATCTTGCTGCCTTTCCAATGAAGCAAGTTTAATTTAGTAATAGGTGAAAAACCATCCCTACAAAGGTGTTAATCAGAGACTTGGCTTTGTGGACACTTTTCAGAGAACAAATTTGTTAGCATAAAAATAAAGCCAGAAAATGAAGAGCTGTTTAATCACTCAAATGGATTTTTTTGCCAGCATATTTCTTTTTCTCTGCAACCCACTGCTAAATTGTGCTTCCTAGCTGTTTTTATAAAATCACTGAATCAAATCTAACTCTGATTACATCAGAGAAGGCCAGGTACCCTACACCATAACAGGGGGTATGAAATTTGACTTGTCTACTTAAAGATCACCAAAATCTGATAACAAGGTCAATTACGTCCCTGGGTGGGATTGAACCACCAACCTTTTGGTTAATAGCCTTACACACTAACTGATTGCGCCACAGAGACACTTTGCAAAAGTACATACTGACAAATGCTAATAAGCATTCATCTAAAACGTTTCCTAGAAAAACTTAAAAAAGTCAATAATCTGGAGAGTTTTTGTAAGATGTTTCTTCTATCAACCAACGAAGAAACACATTGGTACTTTCCCATGATGAGTGAGTGCTTCAGGATCTCTTGCACTTACATGTGCAGCAGAGTACAGCAATGGAAGCATGCTGGGCCCATAACCCAGAGGTAGGCAGATTGAAACTATCCTCTGCTATATGCATTTTTTTGTTTGTTAATTAAAGTAATCCAAAACTGGGATTGATATTTTGGCTCTTTTATTTTTACTTAAAGTACAATAACTTTTACCATTTTAATTTGTTTTAATAGTATATTGACAGTATTGTTTTCTTTCAAAAATCCACTTCATTTTCTTTACCCTATTATTAAAATGGTAATTGACAAAAACAAACTACGTTGTCACCAGAAGAGCAATACAAAATGTACAAGTGATATATTAAAATCATCTTTCCAGCTTGAATTTCAATGATGCATTGGGTCAACAATTTTGTGAGAAACATCTTCACCCTTAAATAAAGATTTTCTTAATTCCTTACCTGTGTGCTAATTAGATATCACCTTGTTTTCATATTAAACAGACTTCCACATGAGAAAGCAGCAAGGATGAATTGGCGTTAATGTTTCCTGGTGTCAACTTGTAATATTTCAGTAGACATTGAAATGAGGATGCATCTTGCTGCCTTTCCAATGAAGCAAGTTTAATTTAGTAATAGGTGAAAAACCATCCTTACAAAGGTGTTAATCAGAGACTTGGCTTTGTGGACACTTTTCAGAGAACAAATTTGTTAGCATAAAAATAAAGCCAGAAAATAAAGAGCTGTTTAATCACTCAATTGGATTTTTCTGCCAGCATATTTTTTTTCTCTGCAACCCACTGCTAAATTGTGCTTCCTAGCTGTTTTTATAAAATCACTGAATCAAATCTAACTCTGATTACATCAGAGAAGGCCAGGTACCCTACACCATAACAGGGGGTTTGAAATTTTGACTTGTCTACTTAAAGATCACCAAAATCTGATAACAAGGTCAATTAAGTCCCTGGGTGGGATTGAACCACCAACCTTTTGGTTAATAGCCATACATACTAACTGATTGCGCCAGAGAGACACTTTGCAAAAGTCCATACTGACAAAGGCTAATAAGCATTCATCTTAAACGTTTCCTAGCAAAACTTTAAAAAGTCAATAATCTGGAGAGTTTTTGTAAGATGTTTCTTCCATCAACCAACGAAGAAACACATTGGTACTTTCCCATGATGAGTGAGTGCTTCAGGATCTCTTGCACTTACATGTGCAGCAGAGTACTGCAATGGAAGCATGCTGGGCCCATAACCCAGAGGTAGGCAGATTGAAACTATCCTCTGCTATATGCATTTTTTTTGTTAATTTAAGTAATCAAAACTGGGATTGATATTTTTGCTCTTTTATTTTTACTTAAAGTACAATAACTTTTACCATTTTAATTTGTTTTAATAGTATATTGACAGTATTGTTTTCTTTCAAAAATCCACTTAATTTTCTTTACCCTATTATTAAAATGGTAATTGACAAAAACAAACTACATTGTCACCAGAAGAGCAATACAAAATGTACAAGTGATATATTAAAATCATCTTTCCAGCTTGAATTTCAATGATGCATTGGGGCAACGATTTTGTGAGAAACATCTTCACCCTTAAATAAAGATTTTCTTAATTCCTTACCTGTGTGCTAATTAGATATCACCTTGTTTTCACATTAAACAGACTTCCACATGAGAAAGCAGCAAGGATGCAGTGGCGTTAATGTTTCCTGGTGTCAACCTGTATTATTTCAGTAGACATTGAAATGAGGATGCATCTTGCTGCCTTTCCAATGAAGCAAGTTTAATTTAGTAATAGGTGAAAAACCATCCCTACAAAGGTGTTAATCAGAGACTTGGCTTTGTGGACACTTTTCAGAGAACAAATTTGTTAGCATAAAAATAAAGCCAGAAAATGAAGAGCTGTTTAATCACTCAAATGGATTTTTTTGCCAGCATATTTCTTTTTCTCTGCAACCCACTGCTAAATTGTGCTTCCTAGCTGTTTTTATAAAATCACTGAATCAAATCTAACTCTGATTACATCAGAGAAGGCCAGGTACCCTACACCATAACAGGGGGTATGAAATTTGACTTGTCTACTTAAAGATCACCAAAATCTGATAACAAGGTCAATTACGTCCCTGGGTGGGATTGAACCACCAACCTTTTGGTTAATAGCCTTACACACTAACTGATTGCGCCACAGAGACACTTTGCAAAAGTACATACTGACAAATGCTAATAAGCATTCATCTAAAACGTTTCCTAGAAAAACTTAAAAAAGTCAATAATCTGGAGAGTTTTTGTAAGATGTTTCTTCTATCAACCAACGAAGAAACACATTGGTACTTTCCCATGATGAGTGAGTGCTTCAGGATCTCTTGCACTTACATGTGCAGCAGAGTACAGCAATGGAAGCATGCTGGGCCCATAACCCAGAGGTAGGCAGATTGAAACTATCCTCTGCTATATGCATTTTTTTGTTTGTTAATTAAAGTAATCCAAAACTGGGATTGATATTTTGGCTCTTTTATTTTTACTTAAAGTACAATAACTTTTACCATTTTAATTTGTTTTAATAGTATATTGACAGTATTGTTTTCTTTCAAAAATCCACTTCATTTTCTTTACCCTATTATTAAAATGGTAATTGACAAAAACAAACTACATTGTCACCAGAAGAGCAATACAAAATGTACAAGTGATATATTAAAATCATCTTTCCAGCTTGAATTTCAATGATGCATTGGGTCAACAATTTTGTGAGAAACATCTTCACCCTTAAATAAAGATTTTCTTAATTCCTTACCTGTGTGCTAATTAGATATCACCTTGTTTTCATATTAAACAGACTTCCACATGAGAAAGCAGCAAGGATGAATTGGCGTTAATGTTTCCTGGTGTCAACTTGTAATATTTCAGTAGACATTGAAATGAGGATGCATCTTGCTGCCTTTCCAATGAAGCAAGTTTAATTTAGTAATAGGTGAAAAACCATCCTTACAAAGGTGTTAATCAGAGACTTGGCTTTGTGGACACTTTTCAGAGAACAAATTTGTTAGCATAAAAATAAAGCCAGAAAATAAAGAGCTGTTTAATCACTCAATTGGATTTTTCTGCCAGCATATTTTTTTTCTCTGCAACCCACTGCTAAATTGTGCTTCCTAGCTGTTTTTATAAAATCACTGAATCAAATCTAACTCTGATTACATCAGAGAAGGCCAGGTACCCTACACCATAACAGGGGGTTTGAAATTTTGACTTGTCTACTTAAAGATCACCAAAATCTGATAACAAGGTCAATTAAGTCCCTGGGTGGGATTGAACCACCAACCTTTTGGTTAATAGCCATACATACTAACTGATTGCGCCAGAGAGACACTTTGCAAAAGTCCATACTGACAAAGGCTAATAAGCATTCATCTTAAACGTTTCCTAGCAAAACTTTAAAAAGTCAATAATCTGGAGAGTTTTTGTAAGATGTTTCTTCCATCAACCAACGAAGAAACACATTGGTACTTTCCCATGATGAGTGAGTGCTTCAGGATCTCTTGCACTTACATGTGCAGCAGAGTACTGCAATGGAAGCATGCTGGGCCCATAAGCCAGAGGTAGGCAGATTGAAACTATCCTCTGCTATATGCATTTTTTTTGTTAATTTAAGTAATCAAAACTGGGATTGATATTTTTGCTCTTTTATTTTTACTTAAAGTACAATAACTTTTACCATTTTAATTTGTTTTAATAGTATATTGACAGTATTGTTTTCTTTCAAAAATCCACTTAATTTTCTTTACCCTATTATTAAAATGGTAATTGACAAAAACAAACTACATTGTCACCAGAAGAGCAATACAAAATGTACAAGTGATATATTAAAATCATCTTTCCAGCTTGAATTTCAATGATGCATTGGGGCAACGATTTTGTGAGAAACATCTTCACCCTTAAATAAAGATTTTCTTAATTCCTTACCTGTGTGCTAATTAGATATCACCTTGTTTTCACATTAAACAGACTTCCACATGAGAAAGCAGCAAGGATGCAGTGGCGTTAATGTTTCCTGGTGTCAACCTGTATTATTTCAGTAGACATTGAAATGAGGATGCATCTTGCTGCCTTTCCAATGAAGCAAGTTTAATTTAGTAATAGGTGAAAAACCATCCCTACAAAGGTGTTAATCAGAGACTTGGCTTTGTGGACACTTTTCAGAGAACAAATTTGTTAGCATAAAAATAAAGCCAGAAAATGAAGAGCTGTTTAATCACTCAAATGGATTTTTTTGCCAGCATATTTCTTTTTCTCTGCAACCCACTGCTAAATTGTGCTTCCTAGCTGTTTTTATAAAATCACTGAATCAAATCTAACTCTGATTACATCAGAGAAGGCCAGGTACCCTACACCATAACAGGGGGTATGAAATTTGACTTGTCTACTTAAAGATCACCAAAATCTGATAACAAGGTCAATTACGTCCCTGGGTGGGATTGAACCACCAACCTTTTGGTTAATAGCCTTACACACTAACTGATTGCGCCACAGAGACACTTTGCAAAAGTACATACTGACAAATGCTAATAAGCATTCATCTAAAACGTTTCCTAGAAAAACTTAAAAAAGTCAATAATCTGGAGAGTTTTTGTAAGATGTTTCTTCTATCAACCAACGAAGAAACACATTGGTACTTTCCCATGATGAGTGAGTGCTTCAGGATCTCTTGCACTTACATGTGCAGCAGAGTACAGCAATGGAAGCATGCTGGGCCCATAACCCAGAGGTAGGCAGATTGAAACTATCCTCTGCTATATGCATTTTTTTGTTTGTTAATTAAAGTAATCCAAAACTGGGATTGATATTTTGGCTCTTTTATTTTTACTTAAAGTACAATAACTTTTACCATTTTAATTTGTTTTAATAGTATATTGACAGTATTGTTTTCTTTCAAAAATCCACTTCATTTTCTTTACCCTATTATTAAAATGGTAATTGACAAAAACAAACTACATTGTCACCAGAAGAGCAATACAAAATGTACAAGTGATATATTAAAATCATCTTTCCAGCTTGAATTTCAATGATGCATTGGGTCAACAATTTTGTGAGAAACATCTTCACTCTTAAATAAAGATTTTCTTAATTCCTTACCTGTGTGCTAATTAGATATCACCTTGTTTTCATATTAAACAGACTTCCACATGAGAAAGCAGCAAGGATGAATTGGCGTTAATGTTTCCTGGTGTCAACTTGTAATATTTCAGTAGACATTGAAATGAGGATGCATCTTGCTGCCTTTCCAATGAAGCAAGTTTAATTTAGTAATAGGTGAAAAACCATCCTTACAAAGGTGTTAATCAGAGACTTGGCTTTGTGGACACTTTTCAGAGAACAAATTTGTTAGCATAAAAATAAAGCCAGAAAATAAAGAGCTGTTTAATCACTCAATTGGATTTTTCTGCCAGCATATTTTTTTTCTCTGCAACCCACTGCTAAATTGTGCTTCCTAGCTGTTTTTATAAAATCACTGAATCAAATCTAACTCTGATTACATCAGAGAAGGCCAGGTACCCTACACCATAACAGGGGGTTTGAAATTTTGACTTGTCTACTTAAAGATCACCAAAATCTGATAACAAGGTCAATTAGGTCCCTGGGTGGGATTGAACCACCAACCTTTTGGTTAATAGCCATACATACTAACTGATTGCGCCAGAGAGACACTTTGCAAAAGTCCATACTGACAAAGGCTAATAAGCATTCATCTTAAACGTTTCCTAGCAAAACTTTAAAAAGTCAATAATCTGGAGAGTTTTTGTAAGATGTTTCTTCCATCAACCAACGAAGAAACACATTGGTACTTTCCCATGATGAGTGAGTGCTTCAGGATCTCTTGCACTTACATGTGCAGCAGAGTACTGCAATGGAAGCATGCTGGGCCCATAACCCAGAGGTAGGCAGATTGAAACTATCCTCTGCTATATGCATTTTTTTTGTTAATTTAAGTAATCAAAACTGGGATTGATATTTTTGCTCTTTTATTTTTACTTAAAGTACAATAACTTTTACCATTTTAATTTGTTTTAATAGTATATTGACAGTATTGTTTTCTTTCAAAAATCCACTTAATTTTCTTTACCCTATTATTAAAATGGTAATTGACAAAAAAACTACATTGTCACCAGAAGAGCAATACAAAATGTACAAGTGATATATTAAAATCATCTTTCCAGCTTGAATTTTAATGATGCATTGGGGCAACAATTTTGTGAGAAACATCTTCACCCTTAAATAAAGATTTTCGTAATTCCTTACCTGTGTGCTAATTAGATATCACCTTGTTTTCACATTAAACAGACTTCCACATGAGAAAGCAGCAAGGATGCAGTGGCGTTAATGTTTCCTGGTGTCAACCTGTATTATTTCAGTAGACATTGAAATGAGGATGCATCTTGCTGCCTTTCCAATGAAGCAAGTTTAATTTAGTAATAGGTGAAAAACCATCCCTACAAAGGTGTTAATCAGAGACTTGGCTTTGTGGACACTTTTCAGAGAACAAATTTGTTAGCATAAAAATAAAGCCAGAAAATGAAGAGCTGTTTAATCACTCAAATGGATTTTTTTGCCAGCATATTTCTTTTTCTCTGCAACCCACTGCTAAATTGTGCTTCCTAGCTGTTTTTATAAAATCACTGAATCAAATCTAACTCTGATTACATCAGAGAAGGCCAGGTACCCTACACCATAACAGGGGGTTTGAAATTTTGACTTGTCTACTTAAAGATCACCAAAATCTGATAACAAGGTCAATTACGTACCTGGGTGGGATTGAACCACCAACCTTTTGGTTAATAGCCGTACACACTAACTGATTGCGCCACAGAGACACATTGTGAAAGTATATACTGACAAAGGCTAATAAGCATTCATCTAAAACGTTTCCTAGAAAAACTTTAAAAAGTCAATAATCTGGAGAGTTTTTGTAAGATGTTTCTTCCATCAACCAACGAAGAAACACATTGGTACTTTCCCATGATGAGTGAGTGCTTCAGGATCTCTTGCACTTACATGTGCAGCAGAGTACAGCAATGGAAGCATGCTGGGCCCATAACCCAGAGGTAGGCAGATTGAAACTATTCTCTGCTATATGCATTTTTTTTTGTTTGTTAATTAAAGTAATCCAAAACTGGGATTGATATTTTGTCTCTTTTATTTTTACTTAAAGTACAATAACTTTTACCATTTATTTTGTTTTAATAGTATATTGACAGTATTGTTTTCTTTCAAAAATCCACTTCATTTTCTTTACCCTATTATTAAAATGGTAATTGACAAAAACAAACTACATTGTCACCAGAAGAGCAATACAAAATGTACAAGTGATATATTAAAATCATCTTTTCAGCTTGAATTTCAATGATGCATTGGGGCAACGATTTTGTGAGAAACATCTTCACCCTTAAATAAAGATTTTCGTAATTTCTTACCTGTGTGCTAATTAGATATCACCTTGTTTTCACATTAAACAGACTTCCACATGAGAAAGCAGCAAGGATGCAGTGGCGTTAATGTTTCCTGGTGTCAACCTGTATTATTTCAGTAGACATTGAAATGAGGATGCATCTTGCTGCCTTTCCAATGAAGCAAGTTTAATTTAGTAATAGGTGAAAAACCATCCCTACAAAGGTGTTAATCAGAGACTTGGCTTTGTGGACACTTTTCAGAGAACAAATTTGTTAGCATAAAAATAAAGCCAGAAAATGAAGAGCTGTTTAATCACGCAATTTGATTTTTTTTGCCAGCATATTTCTTTTTCTCTGCAACCCACTGCTAAATTGTGCTTCCTAGATGTTTTTATAAAATCACTGAATCAAATCTAACTCTGATTACATCAGAGAAGGCCAGGTACCCTACACCATAACAGGGGGTATGAAATTTGACTTGTCTACTTAAAGATCACCAAAATCTGATAACAAGGTCAATTACGTCCCCGGGTGGGATTGAACCACCAGCCTTTTGGTTAATAGCCATACATACTAACTGATTGCGCCACAGAGATACTTTGCAAAAGTTCATACTGACAAAGGCTAATAAGCATTCATCTAAAACGTTTCCTAGAAAAACTTTAAAAAGTCAATAATCTGAAGAGTTTTTGTAAGATGTTTCTTCCATCAACCAACGAAGAAACACATTGGTACTTTCCCATGATGAGTGAGTGCTTCAGGATCTCTTGCACTTACATGTGCAGCAGAGTACTGCAATGGAAGCATGCTGGGCCCATAAGCCACAGGTAGGTAGATTGAAACTATCCTCTGCTATATGCATTTTTTTTTGTTAATTAAAGTAATCCAAAACTGGGATTGATATTTTGTCTCTTTTATTTTTACTTAAAGTACAATAACTTTTACCATTTATTTTGTTTTAATAGTATATTGACAGTATTGTTTTCTTTCAAAAATCCACTTCATTTTCTTTACCCTATTATTAAAATGGTTATTGACAAAAACAAACTACATTGTCACCAGAAGAGCAATACAAAATGTACAAGTGATATATTAAAATCATCTTTCCAGCTTGAATTTCAATGATGCATTGGGGCAACGATTTTGTGAGAAACATCTTCACCCTTAAATAAAGATTTTCGTAATTTCTTACCTGTGTGCTAATTAGATATCACCTTGTTTTCACATTAAACAGACTTCCACATGAGAAAGCAGCAAGGATGTAGTGGCGTTAATGTTTCCAGGTGTCAACCTGTATTATTTCAGTAGACATTGAAATGAGGATGCATCTTGCTGCCTTTCCAATGAAGCAAGTTTAATTTAGTAATAGGTGAAAAACCATCCCTACAAAGGTGTTAATCAGAGACTTGGCTTTGTAGACACTTTTCAGAGAACAAATTTGTTAGCATAAAAATAAAGCCAGAAAATGAAGAGCTGTTTAATCACGCAATTTGATTTTTTTGCCAGCATATTTTTTTTCTCTGCAACCAACTGCTAAATTGTGCTTCCTAGCTGTTTTTATAAAATCACTGAATCAAATCTAACTCTGATTACATCAGAGAAGGCCAGGTACCCTACACCATAACAGGGGGTTTGAAATTTTGACTTGTCTACTTAAAGATCACCAAAATCTGATAACAAGGTCAATTAGGTCCCTGGGTGGGATTGAACCACCAACCTTTTGGTTAATAGCCATACATACTAACTGATTTCGCCACAGAGACACTTTGCAAAAGTTAATACTGACAAAGGCTAATAAGCATTCATCTAAAACGTTTCCTAGAAAAACTTTAAAAAGTCAATAATCTGGAGAGTTTTTGTAAGATGTTTCTTCCATCAACCAACGAAGAAACACATTGGTACTTTCCCATGATGAGTGAGTGCTTCAGGATCTCTTGCACTTACATGTGCAGCAGAGTACTGCAATGGAAGCATGCTGGGCCCATAACCCAGAGGTAGGCAGATTGAAACTATCCTCTGCTATATGCATTTTTTTTTGTTAATTAAAGTAATCCAAAACTGGGATTGATATTTTGGCTCTTTTATTTTTACTTAAAGTACAATAACTTTTACCATTTTAATTTGTTTTAATAGTATATTGACAGTATTGTTTTCTTTCAAAAATCCACTTCATTTTCTTTACCCTATTATTAAAATGGTAATTGACAAAAACAAACTACATTGTCACCAGAAGAGCAATACAAAATGTACAAGTGATATATTAAAATCATCTTTCCAGCTTGAATTTCAATGATGCATTGGGGCAACGATTTTGTGAGAAACATCTTCACCCTTAAATAAAGATTTTCTTAATTCCTTACCTGTGTGCTAATTAGATATCACCTTGTTTTCACATTAAACAGACTTCCACATGAGAAAGCAGCAAGGATGCAGTGGCGTTAATGTTTCCTGGTGTCAACCTGTATTATTTCAGTAGACATTGAAATGAGGATACATCTTGCTGCCTTTCCAATGAAGCAAGTTTAATTTAGTAATAGGTGAAAAACCATCCCTACAAAGGTGTTAATCAGAGACTTGGCTTTGTGGACACTTTTCAGAGAACAAATTTGTTAGCATAAAAATAAAGCCAGAAAATAAAGAGCTGTTTAATCACTCAATTGGATTTTTCTGCCAGCATATTTTTTTTCTCTGCAACCCACTGCTAAATTGTGCTTCCTAGCTGTTTTTATAAAATCACTGAATCAAATCTAACTCTGATTACATCAGAGAAGGCCAGGTACCCTACACCATAACAGGGGGTTTGAAATTTTGACTTGTCTACTTAAAGATCACCAAAATCTGATAACAAGGTCAATTAGGTCCCTGGGTGGGATTGAACCACCAACCTTTTGGTTAATAGCCATACATACTAACTGATTTCGCCACAGAGACACTTTGCAAAAGTTAATACTGACAAAGGCTAATAAGCATTCATCTAAAACGTTTCCTAGAAAAACTTTAAAAAGTCAATAATCTGGAGAGTTTTTGTAAGATGTTTCTTCCATCAACCAACGAAGAAACACATTGGTACTTTCCCATGATGAGTGAGTGCTTCAGGATCTCTTGCACTTACATGTGCAGCAGAGTACTGCAATGGAAGCATGCTGGGCCCATAACCCAGAGGTAGGCAGATTGAAACTATCCTCTGCTATATGCATTTTTTTTTGTTAATAAAAGTAATCCAAAACTGGGATTGATATTTTGGCTCTTTTATTTTTACTTAAAGTACAATAACTTTTACCATTTTAATTTGTTTTAATAGTATATTGACAGTATTGTTTTCTTTCAAAAATCCACTTCATTTTCTTTACCCTATTATTAAAATGGTAATTGACAAAAACAAACTACATTGTCACCAGAAGAGCAATACAAAATGTACAAGTGATATATTAAAATCATCTTTCCAGCTTGAATTTCAATGATGCATTGGGGCAACGATTTTGTGAGAAACATCTTCACCCTTAAATAAAGATTTTCTTAATTCCTTACCTGTGTGCTAATTAGATATCACCTTGTTTTCACATTAAACAGACTTCCACATGAGAAAGCAGCAAGGATGCAGTGGCGTTAATGTTTCCTGGTGTCAACCTGTATTATTTCAGTAGACATTGAAATGAGGATGCATCTTGCTGCCTTTCCAATGAAGCAAGTTTAATTTAGTAATAGGTGAAAAACCATCCCTACAAAGGTGTTAATCAGAGACTTGGCTTTGTGGACACTTTTCAGAGAACAAATTTGTTAGCATAAAAATAAAGCCAGAAAATGAAGAGCTGTTTAATCACTCAAATGGATTTTTTTGCCAGCATATTTCTTTTTCTCTGCAACCCACTGCTAAATTGTGCTTCCTAGCTGTTTTTATAAAATCACTGAATCAAATCTAACTCTGATTACATCAGAGAAGGCCAGGTACCCTACACCATAACAGGGGTTATGAAATTTGACTTGTCTACTTAAAGATCACCAAAATCTGATAACAAGGTCAATTACGTCCCTGGGTGGGATTGAACCACCAACCTTTTGGTTAATAGCCTTACACACTAACTGATTGCGCCACAGAGACACTTTGCAAAAGTACATACTGACAAATGCTAATAAGCATTCATCTAAAACGTTTCCTAGAAAAACTTAAAAAAGTCAATAATCTGGAGAGTTTTTGTAAGATGTTTCTTCTATCAACCAACGAAGAAACACATTGGTACTTTCCCATGATGAGTGAGTGCTTCAGGATCTCTTGCACTTACATGTGCAGCAGAGTACAGCAATGGAAGCATGCTGGGCCCATAACCCAGAGGTAGGCAGATTGAAACTATCCTCTGCTATATGCATTTTTTTGTTTGTTAATTAAAGTAATCCAAAACTGGGATTGATATTTTGGCTCTTTTATTTTTACTTAAAGTACAATAACTTTTACCATTTTAATTTGTTTTAATAGTATATTGACAGTATTGTTTTCTTTCAAAAATCCACTTCATTTTCTTTACCCTATTATTAAAATGGTAATTGACAAAAACAAACTACATTGTCACCAGAAGAGCAATACAAAATGTACAAGTGATATATTAAAATCATCTTTCCAGCTTGAATTTCAATGATGCATTGGGTCAACAATTTTGTGAGAAACATCTTCACTCTTAAATAAAGATTTTCTTAATTCCTTACCTGTGTGCTAATTAGATATCACCTTGTTTTCATATTAAACAGACTTCCACATGAGAAAGCAGCAAGGATGAATTGGCGTTAATGTTTCCTGGTGTCAACTTGTAATATTTCAGTAGACATTGAAATGAGGATGCATCTTGCTGCCTTTCCAATGAAGCAAGTTTAATTTAGTAATAGGTGAAAAACCATCCTTACAAAGGTGTTAATCAGAGACTTGGCTTTGTGGACACTTTTCAGAGAACAAATTTGTTAGCATAAAAATAAAGCCAGAAAATAAAGAGCTGTTTAATCACTCAATTGGATTTTTCTGCCAGCATATTTTTTTTCTCTGCAACCCACTGCTAAATTGTGCTTCCTAGCTGTTTTTATAAAATCACTGAATCAAATCTAACTCTGATTACATCAGAGAAGGCCAGGTACCCTACACCATAACAGGGGGTTTGAAATTTTGACTTGTCTACTTAAAGATCACCAAAATCTGATAACAAGGTCAATTAGGTCCCTGGGTGGGATTGAACCACCAACCTTTTGGTTAATAGCCATACATACTAACTGATTGCGCCAGAGAGACACTTTGCAAAAGTCCATACTGACAAAGGCTAATAAGCATTCATCTTAAACGTTTCCTAGCAAAACTTTAAAAAGTCAATAATCTGGAGAGTTTTTGTAAGATGTTTCTTCCATCAACCAACGAAGAAACACATTGGTACTTTCCCATGATGAGTGAGTGCTTCAGGATCTCTTGCACTTACATGTGCAGCAGAGTACTGCAATGGAAGCATGCTGGGCCCATAACCCAGAGGTAGGCAGATTGAAACTATCCTCTGCTATATGCATTTTTTTTGTTAATTTAAGTAATCAAAACTGGGATTGATATTTTTGCTCTTTTATTTTTACTTAAAGTACAATAACTTTTACCATTTTAATTTGTTTTAATAGTATATTGACAGTATTGTTTTCTTTCAAAAATCCACTTAATTTTCTTTACCCTATTATTAAAATGGTAATTGACAAAAAAACTACATTGTCACCAGAAGAGCAATACAAAATGTACAAGTGATATATTAAAATCATCTTTCCAGCTTGAATTTTAATGATGCATTGGGGCAACAATTTTGTGAGAAACATCTTCACCCTTAAATAAAGATTTTCGTAATTTCTTACCTGTGTGCTAATTAGATATCACCTTGTTTTCACATTAAACAGACTTCCACATGAGAAAGCAGCAAGGATGCAGTGGCGTTAATGTTTCCTGGTGTCAACCTGTATTATTTCAGTAGACATTGAAATGAGGATGCATCTTGCTGCCTTTCCAATGAAGCAAGTTTAATTTAGTAATAGGTGAAAAACCATCCCTACAAAGGTGTTAATCAGAGACTTGGCTTTGTGGACACTTTTCAGAGAACAAATTTGTTAGCATAAAAATAAAGCCAGAAAATGAAGAGCTGATTAATCACGCAATTTGATTTTTTTGCCAGCATATTTCTTTTTCTCTGCAACCCACTGCTAAATTGTGCTTCCTAGATGTTTTTATAAAATCACTGAATCAAATCTAACTCTGATTACATCAGAGAAGGCCAGGTACCCTACACCATAACAGGGGATATGAAATTTGACTTGTCTACTTAAAGATCACCAAAATCTGATAACAAGGTCAATTAGGTCCCTGGGTGGGATTGAACCAACAACCTTTCGGTTAACAGCCGTACATACTAACTGATTTCGCCACAGAGACACTTTGCAAAAGTTCATACTGACAAAGGCTAATAAGCATTCATCTAAAACGTTTCCTAGAAAAACTTTAAAAAGTCAATAATCTGGAGAGTTTTTGTAAGATGTTTCTTCCATCAACCAACGAAGAAACACATTGGTACTTTCCCATGATGAGTGAGTGCTTCAGGATCTCTTGCACTTACATGTGCAGCAGAGTACTGCAATGGAAGCATGCTGGGCCCATAACCCAGAGGTAGGCAGATTGAAACTATCCTCTGCTATATGCATTTTTTTGTTAATTAAAGTAATCCAAAACTGGGATTGATATTTTGGCTCTTTTATTTTTACTTAAAGTACAATAACTTTTACCATTTTATTTTGTTTTAATAGTATATTGACAGTATTGTTTTCTTTCAAAAATCCACTTCATTTTCTTTACCCTATTATTAAAATGGTAATTGACAAAAACAAACTACATTGTCACCAGAAGAGCAATACAAAATGTACAAGTGATATATTAAAATCATCTTTCCAGCTTGAATTTCAATGATGCATTGGGGCAACGATTTTGTGAGAAACATCTTCACCCTTAAATAAAGATTTTCTTAATTCCTTACCTGTGTGCTAATTAGATATCACCTTGTTTTCACATTAAACAGACTTCCACATGAGAAAGCAGCAAGGATGCAGTGGCGTTAATGTTTCCTGGTGTCAACCTGTATTATTTCAGTAGACATTGAAATGAGGATGCATCTTGCTGCCTTTCCAATGAAGCAAGTTTAATTTAGTAATAGGTGAAAAACCATCCCTACAAAGGTGTTAATCAGAGACTTGGCTTTGTGGACACTTTTCAGAGAACAAATTTGTTAGCATAAAAATAAAGCCAGAAAATGAAGAGCTGTTTAATCACGCAATTTGATTTTTTTGCCAGCATATTTCTTTTTCTCTGCAACCCACTGCTAAATTGTGCTTCCTAGATGTTTTTATAAAATCACTGAATCAAATCTAACTCTGATTACATCAGAGAAGGCCAGGTACCCTACACCATAACAGGGGGTATGAAATTTGACTTGTCTACTTAAAGATCACCAAAATCTGATAACAAGGTCAATTAGGTCCCTGGGTGGGATTGAACCACCAACGTTTTGGTTAATAGCCGTACATACTAACTGATTGCGCCACAGAGACACTTTGCAAAAGTTGATACTGACAAAGGCTAATAAGCATTCATCTAAAACGTTTCCTAGAAAAACTTTAAAAAGTCAATAATCTGGAGAGTTTTTGTAAGATGTTTCTTCCATCAACCAACGAAGAAACACATTGGTACTTTCCCATGATGAGTGAGTGCTTCAGGATCTCTTGCACTTACATGTGCAGCAGAGTACTGCAATGGAAGCATGCTGGGCCCATAACCCAGAGGTAGGCAGATTGAAACTATCCTCTGCTATATGCATTTTTTTTTGTTAATTAAAGTAATCCAAAACTGGGATTGATATTTTGGCTCTTTTATTTTTACTTAAAGTACAATATCTTTTACCATTTTAATTTGTTTTAATAGTATATTGACAGTATTGTTTTCTTTCAGAAATCCACTTCATTTTCTTTACCCTATTATTAAAATGGTAATTGAAAAAAACAAACTACATTGTCACCAGAAGAGCAATACAAAATGTACAAGTGATATATTAAAATCATCTTTCCAGCTTGAATTTCAATGATGCATTGGGGCAACGATTTTGTGAGAAACATCTTCACCCTTAAATAAAGATTTTCTTAATTCCTTACCTGTGTGCTAATTAGATATCACCTTGTTTTCACATTAAACAGACTTCCACATGAGAAAGCAGCAAGGATGCAGTGGCGTTAATGTTTCCTGGTGTCAACCTGTATTATTTCAGTAGACATTGAAATGAGGATGCATCTTGCTGCCTTTCCAATGAAGCAAGTTTAATTTAGTAATAGGTGAAAAACCATCCCTACAAAGGTGTTAATCAGAGACTTGGCTTTGTGGACACTTTTCAGAGAACAAATTTGTTAGCATAAAAATAAAGCCAGAAAATGAAGAGCTGTTTAATCACTCAAATGGATTTTTTTGCCAGCATATTTCTTTTTCTCTGCAACCCACTGCTAAATTGTGCTTCCTAGCTGTTTTTATAAAATCACTGAATCAAATCTAACTCTGATTACATCAGAGAAGGCCAGGTACCCTACACCATAACAGGGGGTTTGAAATTTTGACTTGTCTACTTAAAGATCACCAAAATCTGATAACAAGGTCAATTACGTACCTGGGTGGGATTGAACCACCAACCTTTTGGTTAATAGCCGTACACACTAACTGATTGCGCCACAGAGACACATTGTGAAAGTATATACTGACAAGGGCTAATAAGCATTCATCTAAAACGTTTCCTAGAAAAACTTTAAAAAGTCAATAATCTGGAGAGTTTTTGTAAGATGTTTCTTCCATCAACCAACGAAGAAACACATTGGTACTTTCCCATGATGAGTGAGTGCTTCAGGATCTCTTGCACTTACATGTGCAGCAGAGTACAGCAATGGAAGCATGCTGGGCCCATAACCCAGAGGTAGGCAGATTGAAACTATTCTCTGCTATATGCATTTTTTTTTTTTGTTAATTAAAGTAATCCAAAACTGGGATTGATATTTTGGCTCTTTTATTTTTACTTAAAGTACAATAACTTTTACCATTTTAATTTGTTTTAATAGTATATTGACAGTATTGTTTTCTTTCAAAAATCCACTTAATTTTCTTTACCCTATTATTTAAATGGTAATTGACAAAAACAAACTACATTGTCACCAGAAGAGCAATTCAAAATGTACAAGTGATATATTAAAATCATCTTTCCAGCTTGAATTTCAATGATGCATTGGGGCAACGATTTTGTGAGAAACATCTTCACCCTTAAATAAAGATTTTCTTAATTCCTTACCTGTGTGCTAATTAGATATCACCTTGTTTTCATATTAAACAGACTTCCACATGAGAAAGCAGCAAGGATGCAGTGGCGTTAATGTTTCCTGGTGTCAACCTGTATTATTGCAGTAGACATTGAAATGAGGATGCATCTTGCTGCCTTTCCAATGAAGCAAGTTTAATTTAGTAATAGGTGAAAAACCATCCCTACAAAGGTGTTAATCAGAGACTTGGCTTTGTGGACACTTTTCAGAGAACAAATTTGTTAGCATAAAAATAAAGCCAGAAAATGAAGAGCTGTTTAATCACACAATTTGATTTTTTTGCCAGCATATTTCTTTTTCTCTGCAACCCACTGCTAAATTGTGCTTCCTAGATGTTTTTATAAAATCACTGAATCAAATCTAACTCTGATTACATCAGAGAAGGCCAGGTACCCTACACCATAACAGGGGGTATGAAATTTGACTTGTCTACTTAAAGATCACCAAAATCTGATAACAAGGTCAATTACGTCCCTGGGTGGGATTGAACCACCAACCTTTTGGTTAATAGCCATACATACTAACTGATTGCGCCACAGAGATACTTTGCAAAAGTTGATACTGACAAAGGCTAATAAGCATTCATCTAAAACGTTTCCTAGAAAAACTTTAAAAAGTCAATAATCTGGAGAGTTTTTGTAAGATGTTTCTTCCATCAACCAACGAAGAAACACATTGGTACTTTCCCATGATGAGTGAGTGCTTCAGGATCTCTTGCACTTACATGTGCAGCAGAGTACTGCAATGGAAGCATGCTGGGCCCATAAGCCAGAGGTAGGCAGATTGAAACTATCCTCTGCTATATGCATTTTTTTTTGTTAATTAAAGTAATCCAAAACTGGGATTGATATTTTGGCTCTTTTATTTTTACTTAAAGTACAATAACTTTTACCATTTATTTTGTTTTAATAGTATATTGACAGTATTGTTTTCTTTCAAAAATCCACTTCATTTTCTTTACCCTATTATTAAAATGGTAATTGACAAAAACAAACTACATTGTCACCACAATACAAAATGTACAAGTGATATATTAAAATCATCTTTCCAGCTTGAATTTCAATGATGCATTGGGGCAACGATTTTGTGAGAAACATCTTCACCCTTAAATAAAGATTTTCTTAATTCCTTACCTGTGTGCTAATTAGATATCACCTTGTTTTCACATTAAACAGACTTCCACATGAGAAAGCAGCAAGGATGCAGTGGCGTTAATGTTTCCTGGTGTCAACCTGTATTATTTCAGTAGACATTGAAATGAAGATGCATCTTGCTGCCTTTCCAATGAAGCAAGTTTAATTTAGTAATAGGTGAAAAACCATCCCTACAAAGGTGTTAATCAGAGACTTGGCTTTGTGGACACTTTTCAGAGAACAAATTTGTTAGCATAAAAATAAAGCCAGAAAATGAAGAGCTGTTTAATCACTCAAATGGATTTTTTTGCCAGCATATTTCTTTTTCTCTGCAACCCACTGCTAAATTGTGCTTCCTAGCTGTTTTTATAAAATCACTGAATCAAATCTAACTCTGATTACATCAGAGAAGGCCAGGTACCCTACACCATAACAGGGGGTTTGAAATTTTGACTTGTCTACTTAAAGATCACCAAAATCTGATAACAAGGTCAATTACGTACCTGGGTGGGATTGAACCACCAACCTTTTGGTTAATAGCCGTACACACTAACTGATTGCGCCACAGAGACACATTGTGAAAGTATATACTGACAAGGGCTAATAAGCATTCATCTAAAACGTTTCCTAGAAAAACTTTAAAAAGTCAATAATCTGGAGAGTTTTTGTAAGATGTTTCTTCCATCAACCAACGAAGAAACACATTGGTACTTTCCCATGATGAGTGAGTGCTTCAGGATCTCTTGCACTTACATGTGCAGCAGAGTACAGCAATGGAAGCATGCTGGGCCCATAACCCAGAGGTAGGCAGATTGAAACTATCCTCTGCTATATGCATTTTTTTTTGTTAATTAAAGTAATCCAAAACTGGGATTGATATTTTGTCTCTTTTATTTTTACTTAAAGTACAATAACTTTTACCATTTATTTTGTTTTAATAGTATATTGACAGTATTGTTTTCTTTCAAAAATCCACTTCATTTTCTTTACCCTATTATTAAAATGGTAATTGACAAAAACAAACTACATTGTCACCAGAAGAGCAATACAAAATGTACAAGTGATATATTAAAATCATCTTTCCAGCTTGAATTTCAATGATGCATTGGGGCAACGATTTTGTGAGAAACATCTTCACCCTTAAATAAAGATTTTCGTAATTTCTTACCTGTGTGCTAATTAGATATCACCTTGTTTTCACATTAAACAGACTTCCACATGAGAAAGCAGCAAGGATGCAGTGGCGTTAATGTTTCCTGGTGTCAACCTGTATTATTTCAGTAGACATTGAAATGAGGATGCATCTTGCTGCCTTTCCAATGAAGCAAGTTTAATTTAGTAATAGGTGAAAAACCATCCCTACAAAGGTGTTAATCAGAGACTTGGCTTTGTGGACACTTTTCAGAGAACAAATTTGTTAGCATAAAAATAAAGCCAGAAAATGAAGAGCTGTTTAATCACGCAATTTGATTTTTTTTGCCAGCATATTTCTTTTTCTCTGCAACCCACTGCTAAATTGTGCTTCCTAGATGTTTTTATAAAATCACTGAATCAAATCTAACTCTGATTACATCAGAGAAGGCCAGGTACCCTACACCATAACAGGGGGTATGAAATTTGACTTGTCTACTTAAAGATCACCAAAATCTGATAACAAGGTCAATTAGGTCACTGGGTGGGATTGAACCACCAACGTTTTGGTTAATAGCCGTACATACTAACTGATTGCGCCACAGAGACACTTTGCAAAAGTTCATACTGACAAAGGCTAATAAGCATTCATCTAAAACGTTTCCTAGAAAAACTTTAAAAAGTCAATAATCTGGAGAGTTTTTGTAAGATGTTTCTTCCATCAACCAACGAAGAAACACATTGGTACTTTCCCATGATGAGTGAGTGCTTCAGGATCTCTTACATGTGCAGCAGAGTACTGCAATGGAAGCATGCTGGGCCCATAACCCAGAGGTAGGCAGATTGAAACTATCCTCTGCTATATGCATTTTTTTTGTTAATTAAAGTAATCCAAAACTGGGATTGATATTTTGGCTCTTTTATTTTTACTTAAAGTACAATAACTTTTACAATTTTAATTTGTTTTAATAGTATATTGACAGTATTGTTTTCTTTCAGAAATCCACTTCATTTTCTTTACCCTATTATTAAAATGGTAATTGACAAAAACAAACTACATTGTCACCAGAAGAGCAATACAAAATGTACAAGTGATATATTAAAATCATCTTTCCAGCTTGAATTTCAATGATGCATTGGGGCAACGATTTTGTGAGAAACATCTTCACCCTTAAATAAAGATTTTCTTAATTCCTTACCTGTGTGCTAATTAGATATCACCTTGTTTTCACATTAAACAGACTTCCACATGAGAAAGCAGCAAGGATGCAGTGGCGTTAATGTTTCCTGGTGTCAACCTGTATTATTTCAGTAGACATTGAAATGAGGATGCATCTTGCTGCCTTTCCAATGAAGCAAGTTTAATTTAGTAATAGGTGAAAAACCATCCCTACAAAGGTGTTAATCAGAGACTTGGCTTTGTGGACCCTTTTCAGAGAACAAATTTGTTAGCATAAAAATAAAGCCAGAAAATGAAGAGCTGTTTAATCACTCAAATGGATTTTTTTGCCAGCATATTTCTTTTTCTCTGCAACCCACTGCTAAATTGTGCTTCCTAGCTGTTTTTATAAAATCACTGAATCAAATCTAACTCTGATTACATCAGAGAAGGCCAGGTACCCTACACCATAACAGGGGGTTTGAAATTTTGACTTGTCTACTTAAAGATCACCAAAATCTGATAACAAGGTCAATTACGTCCCTGGGTGGGATTGAACCACCAACCTTTTGGTTAATAGCCGTAAACACTAACTGATTGCGCCACAGAGACACATTGTGAAAGTATATACTGACAAGGGCTAATAAGCATTCATCTAAAACGTTTCCTAAAAAAACTTTAAAAAGTCAATAATCTGGAGAGTTTTTGTAAGATGTTTCTTCCATCAACCAACGAAGAAACACATTGGTACTTTCCCATGTTGAGTGAGTGCTTCAGGATCTCTTGCACTTACATGTGCAGCAGAGTACAGCAATGGAAGCATGCTGGGCCCATAACCCAGAGGTAGGCAGATTGAAACTATCCTCTGCTATATGCATTTTATTGTTTGTTAATTAAAGTAATCCAAAACTGGGATTGATATTTTGGCTCTTTTATTTTTACTTAAAGTACAATAACTTTTACCATTTTAATTTGTTTTAATAGTATATTGACAGTATTGTTTTCTTTCAAAAATCCACTTAATTTTCTTTACCCTATTTTTTAAATGGTAATTGACAAAAACAAACTACATTGTCACCAGAAGAGCAATTCAAAATGTACAAGTGATATATTAAAATCATCTTTCCAGCTTGAATTACAATGATGCATTGGGGCAACGATTTTGTGAGAAACATCTTCACCCTTAAATAAAGATTTTCTTAATTCCTTACCTGTGTGCTAATTAGATATCACCTTGTTTTCATATTAAACAGACTTCCACATGAGAAAGCAGCAAGGATGCAGTGGCGTTAATGTTTCCTGGTGTCAACCTGTATTATTTCAGTAGACATTGAAATGAGGATGCATCTTACTGCCTTTCCAATGAAGCAAGTTTCATTTAGTAATAGGTGAAAGACCATCCCTACAAAGGTGTTAATCAGAGACTTGGCTTTGTGGACAATTTTCAGAGAACAAATTTGTTAGCATAAAAATAAAGCCAGAAAATGAAGAGCTGTTTAATCACGCAATTTGATTTTTTTTGCCAGCATATTTCTTTTTCTCTGCAACCCACTGCTAAATTGTGCTTCCTAGATGTTTTTATAAAATCACTGAATCAAATCTAACTCTGATTAAATCAGAGAAGGCAAGGTACCCTACACCATAACAGGGGGTATGAAATTTGACTTGCCTACTTAAAGATCACCAAAATCTGATAACAAGGTCAATTAGGTCCCTGGGTGGGATTGAACCACCAACCTTTTGGTTAATAGCCGTACATACTAACTGATTGCGCCACAGAGACACTTTGCAAAAGTTCATACTGACAAAGGCTAATAAGCATTCATCTAAAACGTTTCCTAGAAAAACTTTAAAAAGTCAATAATCTGGAGAGTTTTTGTAAGATGTTTCTTCCATCAACCAACGAAGAAACACATTGGTACTTTCCCATGATGAGTGAGTGCTTCAGGATCTCTTGCACTTACATGTGCAGCAGAGTACTGCAATGGAAGCATGCTGGGCCCATAAGCCAGAGGTAGGCAGATTGAAACTATCCTCTGCTATATGCATTTTTTTTTGTTAATTAAAGTAATCCAAAACTGGGATTGATATTTTGGCTCTTTTATTTTTACTTAAAGTACAATAACTTTTACCATTTTAATTTGTTTTAATAGTATATTGACAGTATTGTTTTCTTTCAGAAATCCACTTCATTTTCTTTACCCTATTATTAAAATGGTAATTGACAAAAACAAACTACATTGTCACCAGAAGAGCAATACAAAATGTACAAGTGATATATTAAAATCATCTTTCCAGCTTGAATTTCAATGATGCATTGGGGCAACGATTTTGTGAGAAACATCTTCACCCTTAAATAAAGATTTTATTAATTCCTTACCTGTGTGCTAATTAGATATCACCTTGTTTTCACATTAAACAGACTTCCACATGAGAAAGCAGCAAGGATGCAGTGGCGTTAATGTTTCCTGGTGTCAACCTGTATTATTTCAGTAGACATTGAAATGAGGATGCATCTTGCTGCCTTTCCAATGAAGCAAGTTTAATTTAGTAATAGGTGAAAAACCATCCCTACAAAGGTGTTAATCAGAGACTTGGCTTTGTGGACCCTTTTCAGAGAACAAATTTGTTAGCATAAAAATAAAGCCAGAAAATGAAGAGCTGTTTAATCACTCAAATGGATTTTTTTGCCAGCATATTTCTTTTTCTCTGCAACCCACTGCTAAATTGTGCTTCCTAGCTGTTTTTATAAAATCACTGAATCAAATCTAACTCTGATTACATCAGAGAAGGCCAGGTACCCTACACCATAACAGGGGGTTTGAAATTTTGACTTGTCTACTTAAAGATCACCAAAATCTGATAACAAGGTCAATTACGTCCCTGGGTGGGATTGAACCACCAACCTTTTGGTTAATAGCCGTAAACACTAACTGATTGCGCCACAGAGACACATTGTGAAAGTATATACTGACAAGGGCTAATAAGCATTCATCTAAAACGTTTCCTAAAAAAACTTTAAAAAGTCAATAATCTGGAGAGTTTTTGTAAGATGTTTCTTCCATCAACCAACGAAGAAACACATTGGTACTTTCCCATGTTGAGTGAGTGCTTCAGGATCTCTTGCACTTACATGTGCAGCAGAGTACAGCAATGGAAGCATGCTGGGCCCATAACCCAGAGGTAGGCAGATTGAAACTATCCTCTGCTATATGCATTTTATTGTTTGTTAATTAAAGTAATCCAAAACTGGGATTGATATTTTGGCTCTTTTATTTTTACTTAAAGTACAATAACTTTTACCATTTTAATTTGTTTTAATAGTATATTGACAGTATTGTTTTCTTTCAAAAATCCACTTAATTTTCTTTACCCTATTTTTTAAATGGTAATTGACAAAAACAAACTACATTGTCACCAGAAGAGCAATTCAAAATGTACAAGTGATATATTAAAATCATCTTTCCAGCTTGAATTACAATGATGCATTGGGGCAACGATTTTGTGAGAAACATCTTCACCCTTAAATAAAGATTTTCTTAATTCCTTACCTGTGTGCTAATTAGATATCACCTTGTTTTCATATTAAACAGACTTCCACATGAGAAAGCAGCAAGGATGCAGTGGCGTTAATGTTTCCTGGTGTCAACCTGTATTATTTCAGTAGACATTGAAATGAGGATGCATCTTACTGCCTTTCCAATGAAGCAAGTTTCATTTAGTAATAGGTGAAAGACCATCCCTACAAAGGTGTTAATCAGAGACTTGGCTTTGTGGACAATTTTCAGAGAACAAATTTGTTAGCATAAAAATAAAGCCAGAAAATGAAGAGCTGTTTAATCACGCAATTTGATTTTTTTTGCCAGCATATTTCTTTTTCTCTGCAACCCACTGCTAAATTGTGCTTCCTAGATGTTTTTATAAAATCACTGAATCAAATCTAACTCTGATTAAATCAGAGAAGGCAAGGTACCCTACACCATAACAGGGGGTATGAAATTTGACTTGCCTACTTAAAGATCACCAAAATCTGATAACAAGGTCAATTAGGTCCCTGGGTGGGATTGAACCACCAACCTTTTGGTTAATAGCCGTACATACTAACTGATTGCGCCACAGAGACACTTTGCAAAAGTTCATACTGACAAAGGCTAATAAGCATTCATCTAAAACGTTTCCTAGAAAAACTTTAAAAAGTCAATAATCTGGAGAGTTTTTGTAAGATGTTTCTTCCATCAACCAACGAAGAAACACATTGGTACTTTCCCATGATGAGTGAGTGCTTCAGGATCTCTTGCACTTACATGTGCAGCAGAGTACTGCAATGGAAGCATGCTGGGCCCATAAGCCAGAGGTAGGCAGATTGAAACTATCCTCTGCTATATGCATTTTTTTTTGTTAATTAAAGTAATCCAAAACTGGGATTGATATTTTGGCTCTTTTATTTTTACTTAAAGTACAATAACTTTTACCATTTTAATTTGTTTTAATAGTATATTGACAGTATTGTTTTCTTTCAGAAATCCACTTCATTTTCTTTACCCTATTATTAAAATGGTAATTGACAAAAACAAACTACATTGTCACCAGAAGAGCAATACAAAATGTACAAGTGATATATTAAAATCATCTTTCCAGCTTGAATTTCAATGATGCATTGGGGCAACGATTTTGTGAGAAACATCTTCACCCTTAAATAAAGATTTTATTAATTCCTTACCTGTGTGCTAATTAGATATCACCTTGTTTTCACATTAAACAGACTTCCACATGAGAAAGCAGCAAGGATGCAGTGGCGTTAATGTTTCCTGGTGTCAACCTGTATTATTTCAGTAGACATTGAAATGAGGATGCATCTTGCTGCCTTTCCAATGAAGCAAGTTTAATTTAGTAACAGGTGAAAAACCATCCCTACAAAGGTGTTAATCAGAGACTTGGCTTTGTGGACACTTTTCAGAGAACAAATTTGTTAGCATAAAAATAAAGCCAGAAAATGAAGAGCTGTTTAAGCTGCTTTCTCATGTGGAAGTCTGTTTAATGTGAAAACAAGGTGATATCTAATTAGCACACAGGTAAGGAATTAAGAAAATCTTTATTTAAGGGTGAAGATGTTTCTCACAAAATCGTTGCCCCAATGCATCATTGAAATTCAAGCTGGAAAGATGATTTTAATATATCACTTGTACATTTTGTATTGCTCTTCTGGTGACAATGTAGTTTGTTTTTGTCAATTACCATTTTAATAATAGGGTAAAGAAAATGAAGTGGATTTCTGAAAGAAAACAATACTGTCAATATACTATTAAAACAAATTAAAAGTGTAAAAGTTATTGTACTTTAAGTAAAAATAAAAGAGCCAAAATATCAATCCCAGTTTTGGATTACTTTAATTAACAAAAAAAAATGAATATAGCAGAGGATAGTTTCAATCTGCCTACCTCTGGCTTATGGGCCCAGCATGCTTCCATTGCAGTACTCTGCTGCACATGTAAGTGCAAGAGATCCTGAAGCACTCACTCATCATGGGAAAGTACCAATGTGTTTCTTCGTTGGTTGATGGAAGAAACATCTTACAAAAACTCTCCAGATTATTAACTTTTTAAAGTTTTTCTAGGAAACGTTTTAGATGAATGCTTATTAGCCTTTGTCAGTATGAACTTTTGCAAAGTGTCTCTGTGGCGCAATCAGTTAGTATGTATGGCTATTAACCAAAAGGTTGGTGGTTCAATCCGACCTAATTGACCTTGTTATCAGATTTTGGTGATCTTTAAGTAGGCAAGTCAAATTTCATACCCCCTGTTATGGTGTAGGGTACCTGGCCTTCTCTGATTTAATCAGAGTTAGATTTGATTCAGTGATTTTATAAAAACATCTAGGAAGCACAATTTAGCAGTGGGTTGCAGAGAAAAAGAAATATGCTGGCAAAAAAATCAAATTGCGTGATTAAACAGCTCTTCATTTTCTGGCTTTATTTTTATGCTAACAAATTTGTTCTCTGAAAAGTGTCCACAAAGCCAAGTCTCTGATTAACACCTTTGTAGGGATGGTTTTTCACCTATTACTAAATTAAACTTGCTTCATTGGAAAGGCAGCAAGATGCATCCTCATTTCAATGTCTACTGAAATAATACAGGTTGACACCAGGAAACATTAACGCCACTGCATCCTTGCTGCTTTCTCATGTGGAAGTCTGTTTAATGTGAAAACAAGGTGATATCTAATTAGCACACAGGTAAGAAATTACGAAAATATTTAAGGATGAAGATGTTTCTCACAAAATCGTTGCCCCAATGCATCATTGAAATTCAAGCTGGAAATATGATTTTAATATATCACTTGTACATTTTGTATTGCTCTTCTGGTGACAATGTAGTTTGTTTTTGTCAATTACCATTTTAATAATAGGGTAAAGAAAATGAAGTGGATTTTTGAAAGAAAACAATACTGTCAATATACTATTAAAACAAATTAAAATGGTAAAAGTTATTGTACTTTAAGTAAAAATAAAAGAGCCAAAATATCAATCCCAGTTTTGGATCACTTTAATTAACAAAAAAAAAAAGCATACAGCAGAGGATAGTTTCAATCTGCCTACCTCTGGGTTATGAGCCCAGCATGCTTCCATTGCTGTACTCTGCTGCACATGTAAGTGCAAGAGATCCTGAAGCACTCACTCATCATGGGAAAGTACCAATGTGTTTCTTCGTTGGTTGATGGAAGAAACATCTTACAAAAACTCTCCAGATTATTGACTTTTTAAAGTTTTTCTAGGAAACGTTTTAGATGAATGCTTATTAGCCCTTGTCAGTATATACTTTCGCAATGTGTCTCTGTGGCGCAATCAGTTAGTGTGTACGGCTATTAACCAAAAGGTTGGTGGTTCAATCCCACCCAGGTACGTAATTGACCTTGTTATCAGATTTTGGTGATCTTTAAGTAGACAAGTCAAAATTTCAAACCCCCTGTTATGGTGTAGGGTACCTGGCCTTCTCTGATGTAATCAGAGTTAGATTTGATTCAGTGATTTTATAAAAACAGCTAGGAAGCACAATTTAGCAGTGGGTTGCAGAGAAAAAGAAATATGCTGGCAAAAAAATCCATTTGAGTGATTAAACAGCTCTTCATTTTCTGGCTTTATTTTTATGCTAACAAATTTGTTCTCTGAAAAGTGTCCACAAAGCCAAGTCTCTGATTAACACCTTTGTAGGGATGGTTTTTCACCTATTACTAAATTAAACTTGCTTCATTGGAAAGGCAGCAAGATGCATCCTCATTTCAATGTCTACTGAAATAATACAGGTTGACACCAGGAAACATTAACGCCACTGCATCCTTGCTGCTTTCTCATGTGGAAGTCTGTTTAATGTGAAAACAAGGTGATATCTAATTAGCACACAGGTAAGGAATTAAGAAAATCTTTATTTAAGGGTGAAGATGTTTCTCACAAAATCGTTGCCCCAATGCATCATTGAAATTCAAGCTGGAAAGATGATTTTAATATATCACTTGTACATTTTGTATTGCTCTTCTGGTGACAATGTAGTTTGTTTTTGTCAATTACCATTTTAATAATAGGGTAAAGAAAATGAAGTGGATTTTTGAAAGAAAACAATACTGTCAATATACTATTAAAACAAATTAAAATGGTAAAAGTTATTGTACTTTAAGTAAAAATAAAAGAGCCAAAATATCAATCCCAGTTTTGGATCACTTTAATTAACAAAAAAAAAAGCATACAGCAGAGGATAGTTTCAATCTGCCTACCTCTGGGTTATGAGCCCAGCATGCTTCCATTGCTGTACTCTGCTGCACATGTAAGTGCAAGAGATCCTGAAGCACTCACTCATCATGGGAAAGTACCAATGTGTTTCTTCGTTGGTTGATGGAAGAAACATCTTACAAAAACTCTCCAGATTATTGACTTTTTAAAGTTTTTCTAGGAAACGTTTTAGATGAATGCTTATTAGCCCTTGTCAGTATATACTTTTGCAATGTGTCTCTGTGGCGCAATCAGTTAGTGTGTACGGCTATTAACCAAAAGGTTGGTGGTTCAATCCCACCCAGGTACGTAATTGACCTTGTTATCAGATTTTGGTGATCTTTAAGTAGACAAGTCAAAATTTCAAACCCCCTGTTATGGTGTAGGGTACCTGGCCTTCTCTGATGTAATCAGAGTTAGATTTGATTCAGTGATTTTATAAAAACATCTAGGAAGCACAATTTAGCAGTGGGTTGCAGAGAAAAAGAAATATGCTGGCAAAAAAATCCATTTGAGTGATTAAACAGCTCTTCATTTTCTGGCTTTATTTTTATGCTAACAAATTTGTTCTCTGAAAAGTGTCCACAAAGCCAAGTCTCTGATTAACACCTTTGTAGGGATGGTTTTTCACCTATTACTAAATTAAACTTGCTTCATTGGAAAGGCAGCAAGATGCATCCTCATTTCAATGTCTACTGAAATAATACAGGTTGACACCAGGAAACATTAACGCCACTGCATCCTTGCTGCTTTCTCATGTGGAAGTCTGTTTAATGTGAAAACAAGGTGATATCTAATTAGCACACAGGTAAGGAATTAAGAAAATCTTTATTTAAGGGTGAAGATGTTTCCCACAAAATCGTTGCCCCAATGCATCATTGAAATTCAAGCTGGAAAGATGATTTTAATATATCACTTGTACATTTTGTATTGCTCTTCTGGTGACAATGTAGTTTGTTTTTGTCAATTACCATTTTAATAATAGGGTAAAGAAAATGAAGTGGATTTCTGAAAGAAAACAATACTGTCAATATACTATTAAAACAAATTAAAATGGTAAAAGTTATTGTACTTTAAGTAAAAATAAAAGAGCCAAAATATCAATCCCAGTTTTGGATTACTTTAATTAACAAAAAAAAAATGCAGATAGCAGAGGATAGTTTCAATCTGCCTACCTCTGGCTTATGGGCCCAGCATGCTTCCATTGCAGTACTCTGCTGCACATGTAAGTGCAAGAGATCCTGAAGCACTCACTCATCATGGGAAAGTACCAATGTGTTTCTTCGTTGGTTGATGGAAGAAACATCTTACAAAAACTCTCCAGATTATTGACTTTTTAAAGTTTTTCTAGGAAACGTTTTAGATGAATGCTTATTAGCCTTTGTCAGTATGAACTTTTGCGAAGTGTCTCTGTGGCGCAATCAGTTAGTATGTACGGCTATTAACCAAAAGGTTGGTGGTTCAATCCCACCCAGGGACCTAATTGACCTTGTTATCAGATTTTGGTGATCTTTAAGTAGACAAGTCAAATTTCATACCCCCTGTTATGGTGTAGGGTACCTGGCCTTCTCTGATGTAATCAGAGTTAGATTTGATTCAGTGATTTTATAAAAACATCTAGGAAGCACAATTTAGCAGTGGGTTGCAGAGAAAAAGAAATATGCTGGCAAAAAAATCAAATTGCGTGATTAAACAGCTCTTCATTTTCTGGCTTTATTTTTATGCTAACAAATTTGTTCTCTGAAAAGTGTCCACAAAGCCAAGTCTCTGATTAACACCTTTGTAGGGATGGTTTTTCACCTATTACTAAATTAAACTTGCTTCATTGGAAAGGCAGCAAGATGCATCCTCATTTCAATGTCTACTGAAATAATACAGGTTGACACCAGGAAACATTAACGCCACTGCATCCTTGCTGCTTTCTCATGTGGAAGTCTGTTTAATGTGAAAACAAGGTGATATCTAATAAGCACACAGGTAAGAAATTACGAAAATCTTTATTTAAGGGTGAAGATTTCTCACAAAATCGTTGCCCCAATGCATCATTGAAATTCAAGCTGGAAAGATGATTTTAATATATCACTTGTACATTTTGTATTGCTCTTCTGGTGACAATGTAGTTTGTTTTTGTCAATTACCATTTAAATAATAGGGTAAAGAAAATTAAGTGGATTTTTGAAAGAAAACAATACTGTCAATATACTATTAAAACAAATTAAAATGGTAAAAGTTATTGTACTTTAAGTAAAAATAAAAGAGCCAAAATATCAATCCCAGTTTTGGATTACTTTAATTAACAAACAAAAAAATGCATATAGCAGAGAATAGTTTCAATCTGCCTACCTCTGGGTTATGGGCCCAGCATGCTTCCATTGCTGTACTCTGCTGCACATGTAAGTGCAAGAGATCCTGAAGCACTCACTCATCATGGGAAAGTACCAATGTGTTTCTTCGTTGGTTGATGGAAGAAACATCTTACAAAAACTCTCCAGATGATTGACTTTTTAAAGTTTTTCTAGGAAACGTTTTAGATGAATGCTTATTAGCCCTTGTCAGTATATACTTTCACAATGTGTCTCTGTGGCGCAATCAGTTAGTGTGTACTGCTATTAACCAAAAGGTTGGTGGTTCAATCCCACCCAGGTACGTAATTGACCTTGTTACCAGATTTTGGTGATCTTTAAGTAGACAAGTCAAAATTTCAAACCCCCTGTTATGGTGTAGGGTACCTGGCCTTCTCTGATGTAATCAGAGTTAGATTTGATTCAGTGATTTTATAAAAACAGCTAGGAAGCACAATTTAGCAGTGGGTTGCAGAGAAAAAGAAATATGCTGGCAAAAAAATCCATTTGAGTGATTAGGATGCAGTGGCGTTAATGTTTCCTGGTGTCAACCTGTATTATTTCAGTTGACATTGAAATGAGGATGCATCTTGCTGCCTTTCCAATGAAGCAAGTTTAATTTAGTAATAGGTGAAAAACCGTCCCTACAAAGGTGTTAATCAGAGACTTGGCTTTGTGGACACTTTTCAGAGAACAAATTTGTTAGCATAAAAATAAAGCCAGAAAATGAAGAGCTGTTTAATCACTCAAATGGATTTTTTTGCCAGCATATTTATTTTTCTCTGCAACCCAATGCTAAATTGTGCTTCCTAGCTGTTTTTATAAAATCACTGAATCAAATCTAACTCTGATTACATCAGAGAAGGCCAGGTACCCTACACCATAACAGGGGGTTTGAAATTTTGACTTGTCTACTTAAAGATCACCAAAATCTGATAACAAGGTCAATTACGTACCTGGGTGGGATTGAACCACCAACCTTTTGGTTAATAGCCGTATACACTAACTAATTGCGCCACAGAGACACATTGCAAAAGTATATACTGACAAGGGCTAATAAGCATTCATCTAAAACGTTTCCTAGAAAAACTTTAAAAAGTCAATAATCTGGAGAGTTTTTGTAAGATGTTTCTTCCATCAACCAACGAAGAAACACATTGGTACTTTCCCATGATGAGTGAGTGCTTCAGGATCTCTTGCACTTACATGTGCAGCAGAGTACAGCAATGGAAGCATGCTGGGCTCATAACCCAGAGGTAGGCAGATTGAAACTATCCTCTGCTGTATGCTTTTTTTTTTTGTTAATTAAAGTGATCCAAAACTGGGATTGATATTTTGGCTCTTTTATTTTTACTTAAAGTACAATAACTTTTACCATTTTAATTTGTTTTAATAGTATATTGACAGTATTGTTTTCTTTCAAAAATCCACTTAATTTTCTTTACCCTATTATTAAAATGGTAATTGACAAAAACTAACTACATTGTCACCAGAAGAGCAATACAAAATGTTCAAGTGATATATTAAAATCATCTTTCCAGCTTGAATTTCAATGATGCATTGGGGCAACGATTTTGTGAGAAACATCTTCACCCTTAAATAAAGATTTTCTTAATTCCTTACCTGTGTGCTAATTAGATATCACCTTGTTTTCACATTAAACAGACTTCCACATGAGAAAGCAGCAAGGAAGCAGTGGCGTTAATGTTTCCTGGTGTCAACCTGTATTATTTCAGTAGACATTGAAATGAGGATGCATCTTGCTGCCTTTCCAATGAAGCAAGTTTAATTTAGTAATAGGTGAAAAACCATCCCTACAAAGGTGTTAATCAGAGACTTGGCTTTGTGGACACTTTTCAGAGAACAAATTTGTTAGCATAAAAATAAAGCCAGAAAATGAAGAGCTGTTTAATCACGCAATTTGATTTTTTTGCCAGCATATTTCTTTTTCTCTGCAACCCACTGCTAAATTGTGCTTCCTAGATGTTTTTATAAAATCACTGAATCAAATCTAACTCTGATTACATCAGAGAAGGCCAGGTACCCTACACCATAACAGGGGGTATGAAATTTGACTTGTCTACTTAAAGATCACCAAAATCTGATAACAAGGTCAATTATGTCCCTGGGTGGGATTGAACCACCAACCTTTTGGTTAATAGCCATACATACTAACTGATTGCGCCACAGAGACACTTTGCAAAAGTTCCTACTGACAAAGGCTAATAAGCATTCATCTAAAACGTTTCCTAGAAAAACTTTAAAAAGTCAATAATCTGGAGAGTTTTTGTAAGATGTTTCTTCCATCAACCAACGAAAAAACACATTGGTACTTTCCCATGATGAGTGAGTGCTTCAGGATCTCTTGCACTTACATGTGCAGCAGAGTACTGCAATGGAAGCATGCTGGGCCCATAAGCCAGAGGTAGGCAGATTGAAACTATCCTCTGCTATATGCATTTTTTTTGTTAATTAAAGTAATCCAAAACTGGGATTGATATTTTGGCTCTTTTATTTTTACTTAAAGTACAATAACTTTTACCATTTTCATTTTTTTTAATAGTATATTGACAGTATTGTTTTCTTTCAAAAATCCACTTCATTTTCTTTACCCTATTATTAAAATGGTAATTGACCAAAACAAACTACATTGTCACCAGAAGAGCAATACAAAATGTACAAGTGATATATTAAAATCATCTTTCCAGCTTGAATTTCAATGATGCATTGGGGCAACGATTTTGTGAGAAACATCTTCACCCTTAAATAAAGATTTTCTTAATTCCTTACCTGTGTGCTAATTAGATATCACCTTGTTTTCACATTAAACAGACTTCCACATGAGAAAGCAGCAAGGATGCAGTGGCGTTAATGTTTCCTGGTGTCAACCTGTATTATTTCAGTAGACATTGAAATGAGGATGCATCTTGCTGCCTTTCCAATGAAGCAAGTTTAATTTAGTAATAGGTGAAAAACCATCCCTACAAAGGTGTTAATCAGAGACTTGGCTTTGTGGACACTTTTCAGAGAACAAATTTGTTAGCATAAAAATAAAGCCAGAAAATGAAGAGCTGTTTAATCACGCAATTTGATTTTTTTGCCAGCATATTTCTTTTTCTCTGCAACCCACTGCTAAATTGTGCTTCCTAGGTGTTTTTATAAAATCACTGAATCAAATCTAACTCTGATTACATCAGAGAAGGCCAGGTACCCTACACCATAACAGGGGGTATGAAATTTGACTTGTCTACTTAAAGATCACCAAAATCTGATAACAAGGTCAATTAGGTACCTGGGTGGGATTGAACCACCAACCTTTTGGTTAATAGCCATACATACTAACTGATTGCGCCACAGAGACACTTTGCAAAAGTTCCTACTGACAAAGGCTAATAAGCATTCATCTAAAACGTTTCCTAGAAAAACTTTAAAAAGTCAATAATCTGGAGAGTTTTTGTAAGATGTTTCTTCCATCAACCAACAAAGAAACACATTGGTACTTTCCCATGATGAGTGAGTGCTTCAGGATCTCTTGCACTTACATGAGCAGCAGAGTACTGCAGTGAAAGCATGCTGGGCCCATAACCCAGAGGTAGGCAGATTGAAACTATCCTCTGCTATATGCATTTTTTTTTGTTAATTAAAGTAATCCAAAACTGGGATTGATATTTTGGCTCTTTTATTTTTACTTAAAGTACAATAACTTTTACCATTTTAATTTGTTTTAATAGTATATTGACAGTATTGTTTTCTTTCAAAAATCCACTTAATTTTCTTTACCCTATTATTAAAATGGTAATTGACAAAAACTAACTACATTGTCACCAGAAGAGCAATACAAAATGTACAAGTGATATATTAAAATCATCTTTCCAGCTTGAATTTCAATGATGCATTGGGGCAACGATTTTGTGAGAAACATCTTCACCCTTAAATAAAGATTTTCTTAATTCCTTACCTGTGTGCTAATTAGATATCACCTTGTTTTCACATTAAACAGACTTCCACATGAGAAAGCAGCAAGGAAGCAGTGGCGTTAATGTTTCCTGGTGTCAACCTGTATTATTTCAGTAGACATTGAAATGAGGATGCATCTTGCTGCCTTTCCAATGAAGCAAGTTTAATTTAGTAATAGGTGAAAAACCATCCCTACAAAGGTGTTAATCAGAGACTTGGCTTTGTGGACACTTTTCAGAGAACAAATTTGTTAGCATAAAAATAAAGCCAGAAAATGAAGAGCTGTTTAATCACGCAATTTGATTTTTTTGCCAGCATATTTCTTTTTCTCTGCAACCCACTGCTAAATTGTGCTTCCTAGATGTTTTTATAAAATCACTGAATCAAATCTAACTCTGATTACATCAGAGAAGGCCAGGTACCCTACACCATAACAGGGGGTATGAAATTTGACTTGTCTACTTAAAGATCACCAAAATCTGATAACAAGGTCAATTATGTCCCTGGGTGGGATTGAACCACCAACCTTTTGGTTAATAGCCATACATACTAACTGATTGCGCCACAGAGACACTTTGCAAACGTTCCTACTGACAAAGGCTAATAAGCATTCATCTAAAACGTTTCCTAGAAAAACTTTAAAAAGTCAATAATCTGGAGAGTTTTTGTAAGATGTTTCTTCCATCAACCAACGAAAAAACACATTGGTACTTTCCCATGATGAGTGAGTGCTTCAGGATCTCTTGCACTTACATGTGCAGCAGAGTACTGCAATGGAAGCATGCTGGGCCCATAAGCCAGAGGTAGGCAGATTGAAACTATCCTCTGCTATATGCATTTTTTTTGTTAATTAAAGTAATCCAAAACTGGGATTGATATTTTGGCTCTTTTATTTTTACTTAAAGTACAATAACTTTTACCATTTTAATTTGTTTTAATAGTATATTGACAGTATTGTTTTCTTTCAAAAATCCACTTCATTTTCTTTACCCTATTATTAAAATGGTAATTGACCAAAACAAACTACATTGTCACCAGAAGAGCAATACAAAATGTACAAGTGATATATTAAAATCATCTTTCCAGCTTGAATTTCAATGATGCATTGGGGCAACGATTTTGTGAGAAACATCTTCACCCTTAAATAAAGATTTTCTTAATTCCTTACCTGTGTGCTAATTAGATATCACCTTGTTTTCACATTAAACAGACTTCCACATGAGAAAGCAGCAAGGATGCAGTGGCGTTAATGTTTCCTGGTGTCAACCTGTATTATTTCAGTAGACATTGAAATGAGGATGCATCTTGCTGCCTTTCCAATGAAGCAAGTTTAATTTAGTAATAGGTGAAAAACTATCCCTACAAAGGTGTTAATCAGAGACTTGGCTTTGTGGACACTTTTCAGAGAACAAATTTGTTAGCATAAAAATAAAGCCAGAAAATGAAGAGCTGTTTAATCACTCAAATGGATTTTTTTGCCAGCATTTTTCTTTTTCTCTGCAACCCACTGCTAAATTGTGCTTCCTAGCTGTTTTTATAAAATCACTGAATCAAATCTAACTCTGATTACATCAGAGAAGGCCAGGTACCCTACACTATAACAGGGGGTATGAAATTTGACTTGTCTACTTAAAGATCACCAAAATCTGATAACAAGGTCAATTACGTCCCTGGGTGGGATTGAACCACCAACCTTTTGGTTAATAGCCTTACACACTAACTGATTGCGCCACAGAGACACTTTGCAAAAGTACATACTGACAAATGCTAATAAGCATTCATCTAAAACGTTTCCTAGAAAAACTTTAAAAAGTCAATAATCTGGAGAGTTTTTGTAAGATGTTTCTTCTATCAACCAACGAAGAAACACATTGGTACTTTCCCATGATGAGTGACTGCTTCAGGATCTCTTGCACTTACATGTGCAGCAGAGTACAGCAATGGAAGCATGCTGGGCTCATAACCCAGAGGTAGGCAGATTGAAACTATCCTCTGCTATATGCATTTTTTTTTGTTAATTAAAGTAATCCAAAACTGGGATTGATATTTTGGCTCTTTTATTTTTACTTAAAGTACAATAACTTTTACCATTTATTTTGTTTTAATAGTATATTGACAGTATTGTTTTCTTTCAAAAATCCACTTCATTTTCTTTACCCTATTATTAAAATGGTAATTGACAAAAACAAACTACATTGTCACCAGAAGAGCAATACAAATGTACAAGTGATATATTAAAATCATCTTTCCAGCTTGAATTTCAATGATGCATTGGGGCAACGATTTTGTGAGAAACATCTTCACCCTTAAATAAAGATTTTCGTAATTTCTTACCTGTGTGCTAATTAGATATCACCTTGTTTTCACATTAAACAGACTTCCACATGAGAAAGCAGCAAGGATGCAGTGGTGTTAATGTTTCCTGGTGTCAACCTGTATTATTTCAGTAGACATTGAAATGAGGATGCATCTTGCTGCCTTTCCAATGAAGCAAGTTTAATTTAGTAATAGGTGAAAAACCATCCCTACAAAGGTGTTAATCAGAGACTTGGCTTTGTGGACACTTTTCAGAGAACAAATTTGTTAGCATAAAAATAAAGCCAGAAAATGAAGAGCTGTTTAATCACGCAATTTGATTTTTTTGCCAGCATATTTCTTTTTCTCTGCAACCCACTGCTAAATTGTGCTTCCTAGGTGTTTTTATAAAATCACTGAATCAAATCTAACTCTGATTACATCAGAGAAGGCCAGGTACCCTACACCATAACAGGGGGTATGAAATTTGACTTGTCTACTTAAAGATCACCAAAATCTGATAACAAGGTCAATTAGGTACCTGGGTGGGATTGAACCACCAACCTTTTGGTTAATAGCCATACATACTAACTGATTGCGCCACAGAGACACTTTGCAAAACTTCCTACTGACAAAGGCTAATAAGCATTCATCTAAAACGTTTCCTAGAAAAACTTTAAAAAGTCAATAATCTGGAGAGTTTTTGTAAGATGTTTCTTCCATCAACCAACAAAGAAACACATTGGTACTTTCCCATGATGAGTGAGTGCTTCAGGATCTCTTGCACTTACATGTGCAGCAGAGTACTGCAATGGAAGCATGCTGGGCCCATAACCCAGAGGTAGGCAGATTGAAACTATCCTCTGCTATATGCATTTTTTTTTGTTAATTAAAGTAATCCAAAACTGGGATTGATATTTTGGCTCTTTTATTTTTACTTAAAGTACAATAACTTTTACCATTTTAATTTGTTTTAATAGTATATTGACAGTATTGTTTTCTTTCAAAAATCCACTTAATTTTCTTTACCCTATTATTAAAATGGTAATTGACAAAAACTAACTACATTGTCACCAGAAGAGCAATACAAAATGTACAAGTGATATATTAAAATCATCTTTCCAGCTTGAATTTCAATGATGCATTGGGGCAACGATTTTGTGAGAAACATCACCCTTAAATAAAGATTTTCTTAATTCCTTACCTGTGTGCTAATTAGATATCACCTTGTTTTCACATTAAACAGACTTCCACATGAGAAAGCAGCAAGGAAGCAGTGGCGTTAATGTTTCCTGGTGTCAACCTGTATTATTTCAGTAGACATTGAAATGAGGATGCATCTTGCTGCCTTTCCAATGAAGCAAGTTTAATTTAGTAATAGGTGAAAAACCATCCCTACAAAGGTGTTAATCAGAGACTTGGCTTTGTGGACACTTTTCAGAGAACAAATTTGTTAGCATAAAAATAAAGCCAGAAAATGAAGAGCTGTTTAATCACGCAATTTGATTTTTTTGCCAGCATATTTCTTTTTCTCTGCAACCCACTGCTAAATTGTGCTTCCTAGATGTTTTTATAAAATCACTGAATCAAATCTAACTCTGATTACATCAGAGAAGGCCAGGTACCCTACACCATAACAGGGGGTATGAAATTTGACTTGTCTACTTAAAGATCACCAAAATCTGATAACAAGGTCAATTATGTCCCTGGGTGGGATTGAACCACCAACCTTTTGGTTAATAGCCATACATACTAACTGATTGCGCCACAGAGACACTTTGCAAAAGTTCCTACTGACAAAGGCTAATAAGCATTCATCTAAAACGTTTCCTAGAAAAACTTTAAAAAGTCAATAATCTGGAGAGTTTTTGTAAGATGTTTCTTCCATCAACCAACGAAAAAACACATTGGTACTTTCCCATGATGAGTGAGTGCTTCAGGATCTCTTGCACTTACATGTGCAGCAGAGTACTGCAATGGAAGCATGCTGGGCCCATAAGCCAGAGGTAGGCAGATTGAAACTATCCTCTGCTATATGCATTTTTTTTGTTAATTAAAGTAATCCAAAACTGGGATTGATATTTTGGCTCTTTTATTTTTACTTAAAGTACAATAACTTTTACCATTTTAATTTGTTTTAATAGTATATTGACAGTATTGTTTTCTTTCAAAAATCCACTTCATTTTCTTTACCCTATTATTAAAATGGTAATTGACAAAAACAAACTACATTGTCACCAGAAGAGCAATACAAAATGTACAAGTGATATATTAAAATCATCTTTCCAGCTTGAATTTCAATGATGCATTGGGGCAACGATTTTGTGAGAAACATCTTCACCCTTAAATAAAGATTTTCTTAATTCCTTACCTGTGTGCTAATTAGATATCACCTTGTTTTCACATTAAACAGACTTCCACATGAGAAAGCAGCAAGGATGCAGTGGCGTTGTTTCCTGGTGTCAACCTGTATTATTTCAGTAGACATTGAAATGAGGATGCATCTTGCTGCCTTTCCAATGAAGCAAGTTTAATTTAGTAATAGGTGAAAAACCATCCCTACAAAGGTGTTAATCAGAGACTTGGCTTTGTGGACACTTTTCAGAGAACAAATTTGTTAGCATAAAAATAAAGCCAGAAAATGAAGAGCTGTTTAATCACTCAAATGGATTTTTTTGCCAGCATTTTTCTTTTTCTCTGCAACCCACTGCTAAATTGTGCTTCCTAGCTGTTTTTATAAAATCACTGAATCAAATCTAACTCTGATTACATCAGAGAAGGCCAGGTACCCTACACCATAACAGGGGGTATGAAATTTGACTTGTCTACTTAAAGATCACCAAAATCTGATAACAAGGTCAATTACGTCCCTGGGTGGGATTGAACCACCAACCTTTTGGTTAATAGCCTTACACACTAACTGATTGCGCCACAGAGACACTTTGCAAAAGTACATACTGACAAATGCTAATAAGCATTCATCTAAAACGTTTCCTAGAAAAACTTAAAAAAGTCAATAATCTGGAGAGTTTTTGTAAGATGTTTCTTCTATCAACCAACGAAGAAACACATTGGTACTTTCCCATGATGAGTGAGTGCTTCAGGATCTCTTGCACTTACATGTGCAGCAGAGTACAGCAATGGAAGCATGCTGGGCTCATAACCCAGAGGTAGGCAGATTGAAACTATCCTCTGCTATATGCATTTTTTTTTGTTAATTAAAGTAATCCAAAACTGGGATTGATATTTTGGCTCTTTTATTTTTACTTAAAGTACAATAACTTTTACCATTTATTTTGTTTTAATAGTATATTGACAGTATTGTTTTCTTTCAAAAATCCACTTCATTTTCTTTACCCTATTATTAAAATGGTAATTGACAAAAACAAACTACATTGTCACCAGAAGAGCAATACAAATGTACAAGTGATATATTAAAATCATCTTTCCAGCTTGAATTTCAATGATGCATTGGGGCAACGATTTTGTGAGAAACATCTTCACCCTTAAATAAAGATTTTCGTAATTTCTTACCTGTGTGCTAATTAGATATCACCTTGTTTTCACATTAAACAGACTTCCACATGAGAAAGCAGCAAGGATGCAGTGGCGTTAATGTTTCCTGGTGTCAACCTGTATTATTTCAGTAGACATTGAAATGAGGATGCATCTTGCTGCCTTTCCAATGAAGCAAGTTTAATTTAGTAATAGGTGAAAAACCATCCCTACAAAGGTGTTAATCAGAGACTTGGCTTTGTGGACACTTTTCAGAGAACAAATTTGTTAGCATAAAAATAAAGCCAGAAAATGAAGAGCTGTTTAATCACGCAATTTGATTTTTTTGCCAGCATATTTCTTTTTCTCTGCAACCCACTGCTAAATTGTGCTTCCTAGGTGTTTTTATAAAATCACTGAATCAAATCTAACTCTGATTACATCAGAGAAGGCCAGGTACCCTACACCATAACAGGGGGTATGAAATTTGACTTGTCTACTTAAAGATCACCAAAATCTGATAACAAGGTCAATTAGGTACCTGGGTGGGATTGAACCACCAACCTTTTGGTTAATAGCCATACATACTAACTGATTGCGCCACAGAGACACTTTGCAAAAGTTCCTACTGACAAAGGCTAATAAGCATTCATCTAAAACGTTTCCTAGAAAAACTTTAAAAAGTCAATAATCTGGAGAGTTTTTGTAAGATGTTTCTTCCATCAACCAACAAAGAAACACATTGGTACTTTCCCATGATGAGTGAGTGCTTCAGGATCTCTTGCACTTACATGTGCAGCAGAGTACTGCAATGGAAGCATGCTGGGCCCATAACCCAGAGGTAGGCAGATTGAAACTATCCTCTGCTATATGCATTTTTTTTTGTTAATTAAAGTAATCCAAAACTGGGATTGATATTTTGGCTCTTTTATTTTTACTTAAAGTACAATAACTTTTACCATTTTAATTTGTTTTAATAGTATATTTACAGTATTGTTTTCTTTCAAAAATCCACTTAATTTTCTTTACCCTATTATTAAAATGGTAATTGACAAAAACTAACTACATTGTCACCAGAAGAGCAATACAAAATGTACAAGTGATATATTAAAATCATCTTTCCAGCTTGAATTTCAATGATGCATTGGGGCAACGATTTTGTGAGAAACATCTTCACCCTTAAATAAAGATTTTCTTAATTCCTTACCTGTGTGCTAATTAGATATCACCTTGTTTTCACATTAAACAGACTTCCACATGAGAAAGCAGCAAGGAAGCAGTGGCGTTAATGTTTCCTGGTGTCAACCTGTATTATTTCAGTAGACATTGAAATGAGGATGCATCTTGCTGCCTTTCCAATGAAGCAAGTTTAATTTAGTAATAGGTGAAAAACCATCCCTACAAAGGTGTTAATCAGAGACTTGGCTTTGTGGACACTTTTCAGAGAACAAATTTGTTAGCATAAAAATAAAGGCAGAAA
This sequence comes from Pseudophryne corroboree, assembly GCF_028390025.1. Lineage (NCBI taxonomy): Eukaryota > Metazoa > Chordata > Amphibia > Anura > Myobatrachidae > Pseudophryne > Pseudophryne corroboree. The sequence continues at coordinate 625,097 of NW_026968254.1, read as the reverse complement.
ATGAAGAGCTGTTTAATCACGCAATTTGATTTTTTTGCCAGCATATTTCTTTTTCTCTGCAACCCACTGCTAAATTGTGCTTCCTAGATGTTTTTATAAAATCACTGAATCAAATCTAACTCTGATTACATCAGAGAAGGCCAGGTACCCTACACCATAACAGGGGGTATGAAATTTGACTTGTCTACTTAAAGATCACCAAAATCTGATAACAAGGTCAATTATGTCCCTGGGTGGGATTGAACCACCAACCTTTTGGTTAATAGCCATACATACTAACTGATTGCGCCACAGAGACACTTTGCAAAAGTTCCTACTGACAAAGGCTAATAAGCATTCATCTAAAACGTTTCCTAGAAAAACTTTAAAAAGTCAATAATCTGGAGAGTTTTTGTAAGATGTTTCTTCCATCAACCAACGAAAAAACACATTGGTACTTTCCCATGATGAGTGAGTGCTTCAGGATCTCTTGCACTTACATGTGCAGCAGAGTACTGCAATGGAAGCATGCTGGGCCCATAAGCCAGAGGTAGGCAGATTGAAACTATCCTCTGCTATATGCATTTTTTTTGTTAATTAAAGTAATCCAAAACTGGGATTGATATTTTGGCTCTTTTATTTTTACTTAAAGTACAATAACTTTTACCATTTTAATTTGTTTTAATAGTATATTGACAGTATTGTTTTCTTTCAAAAATCCACTTCATTTTCTTTACCCTATTATTAAAATGGTAATTGACAAAAACTAACTACATTGTCACCAGAAGAGCAATACAACATGTACAAGTGATATATTAAAATCATCTTTCCAGCTTGAATTTCAATGATGCATTGGGGCAACGATTTTGTGAGAAACATCTTCACCCTTAAATAAAGATTTTCTTAATTCCTTACCTGTGTGCTAATTAGATATCACCTTGTTTTCACATTAAACAGACTTCCACATGAGAAAGCAGCAAGGATGCAGTGGCGTTAATGTTTCCTTGTGTCAACCTGTATTATTTCAGTAGAAATTGAAATGAGGATGCATCTTGCTGCCTTTCCAATGAAGCAAGTTTAATTTAGTAATAGGTGAAAAACCATCCCTACAAAGGTGTTAATCAGAGACTTGGCTTTGTGGACACTTTTCAGAGAACAAATTTGTTAGCATAAAAATAAAGCCAGAAAATGAAGAGCTGTTTAATCACTCAAATGGATTTTTTTGCCAGCATATTTCTTTTTCTCTGCAACCCACTGCTAAATTGTGCTTCCTAGCTGTTTTTATAAAATCAGTGAATCAAATCTAACTCTGATTACATCAGAGAAGGCCAGGTACCCTACACCATAACAGGGGGTTTGAAATTTTGACTTGTCTACTTAAAGATCACCAAAATCTGATAACAAGGTCAATTACGTACCTGGGTGGGATTGAACCACCAACCTTTTGGTTAATAGCCGTACACACTAACTGATTGCGCCACAGAGACACATTGCGAAAGTATATACTGACAAGGGCTAATAAGCATTCATCTAAAACGTTTCCTAGAAAAACTTTACAAAGTCAATAATCTGGAGAGTTTTTGTAAGATGTTTCTTCCATCAACCAACGAAGAAACACATTGGTACTTTCCCATGATGAGTGAGTGCTTCAGGATCTCTTGCACTTACATGTGCAGCAGAGTACAGCAATGGAAGCATGCTGGGCTCATAACCCAGAGGTAGGCAGATTGAAACTATCCTCTGCTGTATGCTTTTTTTTTTTTGTTAATTAAAGTAATCCAAAACTGGGATTGATATTTTGGCTCTTTTATTTTTACTTAAAGTACAATAACTTTTACCATTTTAATTTGTTTTAATAGTATATTGACAGTATTGTTTTCTTTCAAAAATCCACTTAATTTTCTTTACCCTATTATTAAAATGGTAATTGACAAAAACTAACTACATTGTCACCAGAAGAGCAATACAAAATGTACAAGTGATATATTAAAATCATCTTTCCAGCTTGAATTTCAATGATGCATTGGGGCAACGATTTTGTGAGAAACATCTTCACCCTTAAATAAAGATTTTCTTAATTCCTTACCTGTGTGCTAATTAGATATCACCTTGTTTTCACATTAAACAGACTTCCACATGAGAAAGCAGCAAGGATGCAGTGGCGTTAATGTTTCCTGGTGTCAACCTGTATTATTTCAGTAGACATTGAAATGAGGATGCATCTTGCTGCCTTTCCAATGAAGCAAGTTTAATTTAGTAATAGGTGAAAAACTATCCCTACAAAGGTGTTAATCAGAGACTTGGCTTTGTGGACACTTTTCAGAGAACAAATTTGTTAGCATAAAAATAAAGCCAGAAAATGAAGAGCTGTTTAATCACTCAAATGGATTTTTTTGCCAGCATATTTCTTTTTCTCTGCAACCCACTGCTAAATTGTGCTTCCTAGCTGTTTTTATAAAATCAGTGAATCAAATCTAACTCTGATTACATCAGAGAAGGCCAGGTACCCTACACCATAACAGGGGGTTTGAAATTTTGACTTGTCTACTTAAAGATCACCAAAATCTGATAACAAGGTCAATTACGTACCTGGGTGGGATTGAACCACCAACCTTTTGGTTAATAGCCGTACACACTAACTGATTGCGCCACAGAGACATATTGCGAAAGTATATACTGACAAGGGCTAATAAGCATTCATCTAAAACGTTTCCTAGAAAAACTTTAAAAAGTCAATAATCTGGAGAGTTTTTGTAAGATGTTTCTTCCATCAACCAACGAAGAAACACATTGGTACTTTCCCATGATGAGTGAGTGCTTCAGGATCTCTTGCACTTACATGTGCAGCAGAGTACAGCAATGGAAGCATGCTGGGCCCATAACCCAGAGATAGGCAGATTGAAACTATCCTCTGCTATATGCATTTTTTTGTTTGTTAATTAAAGTAATCCAAAACTGGGATTGATATTTTGGCTCTTTTATTTTTACTAAAAGTACAATAACTTTTACCATTTTAATTTGTTTTAATAGTATATTGACAGTATTGTTTTCTTTCAAAAATCCACTTCATTTTCTTTACCCTATTATTAAAATGGTAATTGACAAAAACAAACTACATTGTCACCAGAAGAGCAATACAAAATGTACAAGTGATATATTAAAATCATCTTTCCAGCTTGAATTTCAATGATGCATTGGGGCAACGATTTTGTGAGAAACATCTTCACCCTTAAATAAAGATTTTCTTAATTCCTTACCTGTGTGCTAATTAGATATCACCTTGTTTTCACATTAAACAGACTTCCACATGAGAAAGCAGCAAGGATGCAGTGGCGTTAATGTTTCCTGGTGTCAACCTGTATTATTTCAGTAGACATTGAAATGAGGATGCATCTTGCTGCCTTTCCAATGAAGCAAGTTTAATTTAGTAATAGGTGAAAAACCATCCCTACAAAGGTGTTAATCAGAGACTTGGCTTTGTGGACACTTTTCAGAGAACAAATTTGTTAGCATAAAAATAAAGCCAGAAAATGAAGAGCTGTTTAATCACGCAATTTGATTTTTTTGCCAGCATATTTCTTTTTCTCTGCAACCCACTGCTAAATTGTGCTTCCTAGATGTTTTTATAAAATCAGTGAATCAAATCTAACTCTGATTACATCAGAGAAGGCCAGGTACCCTACACCATAACAGGGGGTATGAAATTTGACTTGTCTACTTAAAGATCACCAAAATCTGATAACAAGGTCAGTTAGGTCCCTGGGTGGGATTGAACCACCAACCTTTTGGTTAATAGCCATACATACTAACTGATTGCGCCACAGAGACACTTTGCAAAAGTTCATACTGACAAAGGCTAATAAGCATTCATCTAAAACGTTTCCTAGAAAAACTTTAAAAAGTCAATAATCTGGAGAGTTTTTGTAAGATGTTTCTTCCATCAACCAACGAAGAAACACATTGGTACTTTCCCATGATGAGTGAGTGCTTCAGGATCTCTTGCACTTACATGTGCAGCAGAGTACTGCAATGGAAGCATGCTGGGCCCATAACCCAGAGGTAGGCAGATTGAAACTATCCTCTGCTATATGCATTTTTTTTTGTTAATTAAAGTAATCCAAAACTGGGATTGATATTTTGGCTCTTTTATTTTTACTTAAAGTACAATAACTTTTACCATTTATTTTGTTTTAATAGTATATTGACAGTATTGTTTTCTTTCAAAAATCCACTTCATTTTCTTTACCCTATTATTAAAATGGTAATTGACAAAAACAAACTACATTGTCACCAGAAGAGCAATACAAAATGTACAAGTGATATATTAAAATCATCTTTCCAGCTTGAATTTCAATGATGCATTGGGGCAACGATTTTGTGAGAAACATCTTCACCCTTAAATAAAGATTTTCTTAATTCCTTACCTGTGTGCTAATTAGATATCACCTTGTTTTCACATTAAACAGACTTCCACATGAGAAAGCAGCAAGGATGCAGTGGCGTTAATGTTTCCTGGTGTCAACCTGTATTATTTCAGTAGACATTGAAATGAGGATGCATCTTGCTGCCTTTCCAATGAAGCAAGTTTAATTTAGTAATAGGTGAAAAACCATCCCTACAAAGGTGTTAATCAGAGACTTGGCTTTGTGGACACTTTTCAGAGAACAAATTTGTTAGCATAAAAATAAAGCCAGAAAATGAAGAGCTGTTTAATCACGCAATTTGATTTTTTTGCCAGCATATTTCTTTTTCTCTGCAACCCACTGCTAAATTGTGCTTCCTAGATGTTTTTATAAAATCAGTGAATCAAATCTAACTCTGATTACATCAGAGAAGGCCAGGTACCCTACACCATAACAGGGGGTATGAAATTTGACTTGTCTACTTAAAGATCACCAAAATCTGATAACAAGGTCAGTTAGGTCCCTGGGTGGGATTGAACCACCAACCTTTTGGTTAATAGCCATACATACTAACTGATTGCGCCACAGAGACACTTTGCAAAAGTTCATACTGACAAAGGCTAATAAGCATTCATCTAAAACGTTTCCTAGAAAAACTTTAAAAAGTCAATAATCTGGAGAGTTTTTGTAAGATGTTTCTTCCATCAACCAACGAAGAAACACATTGGTACTTTCCCATGATGAGTGAGTGCTTCAGGATCTCTTGCACTTACATGTGCAGCAGAGTACTGCAATGGAAGCATGCTGGGCCCATAACCCAGAGGTAGGCAGATTGAAACTATCCTCTGCTATATGCATTTTTTTTTGTTAATTAAAGTAATCCAAAACTGGGATTGATATTTTGGCTCTTTTATTTTTACTTAAAGTACAATAACTTTTACCATTTATTTTGTTTTAATAGTATATTGACAGTATTGTTTTCTTTCAAAAATCCACTTCATTTTCTTTACCCTATTATTAAAATGGTAATTGACAAAAACAAACTACATTGTCACCAGAAGAGCAATACAAAATGTACAAGTGATATATTAAAATCATCTTTCCAGCTTGAATTTCAATGATGCATTGGGGCAACGATTTTGTGAGAAACATCTTCACCCTTAAATAAAGATTTTCTTAATTCCTTACCTGTGTGCTAATTAGATATCACCCTGTTTTCACATTAAACAGACTTCCACATGAGAAAGCAGCAAGGATGCAGTGGCGTTAATGTTTCCTGGTGTCAACCTGTATTATTTCAGTAGACATTGAAATGAGGATGCATCTTGCTGCCTTTCCAATGAAGCAAGTTTAATTTAGTAATAGGTGAAAAACCATCCCTACAAAGGTGTTAATCAGAGACTTGGCTTTGTGGACACTTTTCAGAGAACAAATTTGTTAGCATAAAAATAAAGCCAGAAAATGAAGAGCTGTTTAATCACTCAAATGGATTTTTTTGCCAGCATATTTCTTTTTCTCTGCAACCCACTGCTAAATTGTGCTTCCTATCTGTTTTTATAAAATCACTGAATCAAATCTAACTCTGATTACATCAGAGAAGGCCAGGTACCCTACACCATAACAGGGGGTTTGAAATTTTGACTTGTCTACTTAAAGATCACCAAAATCTGATAACAATGTCAATTACGTACCTGGGTGGGATTGAACCACCAACCTTTTGGTTAATAGCCGTACACACTAACTGATTGCGCCACAGAGACACATTGCTAAAGTATATACTGACAAGGGCTAATAAGCATTCATCTAAAACGTTTCCTAGAAAAACTTTAAAAAGTCAATAATCTGGAGAGTTTTTGTAAGATGTTTCTTCCATCAACCAACGAAGAAACACATTGGTACTTTCCCATGATGAGTGAGTGCTTCAGGATCTCTTGCACTTACATGTGCAGCAGAGTACTGCAATGGAAGCATGCTGGGCCCATAACCCAGAAGTAGGCAGATTGAAACTATCCTCTGCTATATGCATTTTTTTTTGTTAATTAAAGTAATCCAAAACTGGGATTGATATTTTGGCTCTTTTATTTTTACTTAAAGTACAATAACTTTTACCATTTATTTTGTTTTAATAGTATATTGACAGTATTGTTTTCTTTCAAAAATCCACTTCATTTTCTTCACCCTATTATTAAAATGGTAATTGACAAAAACAAACTACATTGTCACCAGAAGAGCAATACAAAATGTACAAGTGATATATTAAAATCATCTTTCCAGCTTGAATTTCAATGATGCATTGGGGCAACGATTTTGTGAGAAACATCTTCACCCTTAAATAAAGATTTTCTTAATTCCTTACCTGTGTGCTAATTAGATATCACCCTGTTTTCACATTAAACAGACTTCCACATGAGAAAGCAGCAAGGATGCAGTGGCGTTAATGTTTCCTGGTGTCAACCTGTATTATTTCAGTAGACATTGAAATGAGGATGCATCTTGCTGCCTTTCCAATGAAGCAAGTTTAATTTAGTAATAGGTGAAAAACCATCCCTACAAAGGTGTTAATCAGAGACTTGGCTTTGTGGACACTTTTCAGAGAACAAATTTGTTAGCATAAAAATAAAGCCAGAAAATGAAGAGCTGTTTAATCACTCAAATGGATTTTTTTGCCAGCATATTTCTTTTTCTCTGCAACCCACTGCTAAATTGTGCTTCCTAGATGTTTTTATAAAATCACTGAATCAAATCTAACTCTGATTACATCAGAGAAGGCCAGGTACCCTACACCATAACAGGGGGTTTGAAATTTTGACTTGTCTACTTAAAGATCACCAAAATCTGATAACAATGTCAATTAAGTACCTGGGTGGGATTGAACCACCAACCTTTTGGTTAATAGCCGTACACACTAACTGATTGCGCCACAGAGACACATTGCGAAAGTATATACTGACAAGGGCTAATAAGCATTCATCTAAAACGTTTCCTAGAAAAACTTTAAAAAGTCAATAATCTGGAGAGTTTTTGTAAGATGTTTCTTCCATCAACCAACGAAGAAACACATTGGTACTTTCCCATGATGAGTGAGTGCTTCAGGATCTCTTGCACTTACATGTGCAGCAGAGTACAGCAATGGAAGCATGCTGGGCTCATAACCCAGAGGTAGGCAGATTGAAACTATCCTCTGCTGTATGCTTTTTTTTTTTGTTAATTAAAGTAATCCAAAACTGGGATTGATATTTTGGCTCTTTTATTTTTACTTAAAGTACAATAACTTTTACCATTTTAATTTGTTTTAATAGTATATTGACAGTATTGTTTTCTTTCAAAAATCCACTTAATTTTCTTTACCTTATTATTAAAATGGTAATTGACAAAAACTAACTACATTGACACCAGAAGAGCAATACAAAATGTACAAGTGATATATTAAATTCATCTTTCCAGCTTGAATTTCAATGATGCATTGGGGCAACGATTTTGTGAGAAACATCTTCACCCTTAAATAAAGATTTTCTTAATTCCTTACCTGTGTGCTAATTAGATATCACCTTGTTTTCACATTAAACAGACTTCCACATGAGAAAGCAGCAAGGATGCAGTGGCGTTAATGTTTCCTGGTGTCAACCTGTATTATTTCAGTAGACATTGAAATGAGGATGCATCTTGCTGCCTTTCCAATGAAGCAAGTTTAATTTAGTAATAGGTGAAAAACCATCCCTACAAAGGTGTTAATCAGAGACTTGGCTTTGTGGACACTTTTCAGAGAACAAATTTGTTAGCATAAAAATAAAGCCAGAAAATGAAGAGCTGTTTAATCACGCAATTTGATTTTTTTGCCAGCATATTTTTTTTCTCTGCAACCCACTGCTAAATTGTGCTTCCTAGCTGTTTTTTATAAAATCACTGAATCAAATCTATCTCTGATTACATCAGAGAAGGCCAGGTACCCTACACAATAAGAGGGGGTTTGAAATTTTGACTTGTCTACTTAAATATCACCAAAATCTGATCACAAGGTCAATTACGTTCCTGGGTGGGATTAAACCACCAACCTTTTGGTTAATAACCTTACACACTAACCAATTGCACCACAGAGACACTTTGCAAGAAGTACATACTGACAAAGGCTAATAAGCATTCATCAAGAACGTTTCCTAGAAAAACTTTAAAAAGTCAATAATCTGGAGAGTTTTTGTAAGATGTTTCTTCCATCAACCAATGAAGAAACACATTGGTACTTTCCCATGATGAGTGAGTGCTTCAGGATCTCTTGCACTTACATGTGCAGCAGAGTACTGCAATGGAAGCATGCTGGGCCCATAACCCAGAGATAGGCAGATTGAAACTATCCTTTGCTATATGCATTTTTTTTGTTAATTAAAGTAATCCAAAACTGGGATTGATATTTTTGCTCTTTTATTTTTACTTAAAGTACAATAACTTTTACCATTTTAATTTGTTTTAATAGTATATTGACAGTATTGTTTTCTTTCAAAAATCCACTTAATTTTCTTTACCCTATTATTAAAATGGTAATTGACAAAAACAAACTACATTGTCACCAGAAGAGCAATACAAAATGTACAAGTGATATATTAAAATCATCTTTCCAGCTTGAATTTCAATGATGCATTGGGGCAACGATTTTGTGAAAAACATCTTCACCCTTAAAAAAAGATTTTCTTAATTCCTTACCTGTGTGCTAATTAGATATCACCTTGTTTTCACACAATGTTGCGACAATGTAACCCTATTTGCAAAATAGTACTAAATAAGTTTGTCGATGTAAGACATTTGCAAAGGCGCAAACAAAACACGCTGGAAAATGCAACTGAATCTGTTTTTGGAGGTTAGAATAGATGCAGGATCAAGTAGCTCAATGGGTAGGGTGTTTGATTAGAATTCAACAGGTTATAGATTTGAATCCTGGGTATGATAGTTTGAGGTGTTATTTAATAAAGTATGTTTATATATTAGTCACACATGGCTTACTTGTACAAATGGCATGTCACCAGTTAGTGCTGACTGCTGATATGCCATTTGCACAAACACGCCATGTGTGACTGTATATGCATTTAAGGAGGGCACCCCGGCAATACCACAAACCATTGAGTGTCAAGTATACTAGATATATCTTCATATCTCATGTGCTTTCTCTGAGACCAATCTTGTTATGCCCCTTCCCCACAAGGCATGCGCCTTTTGTCCATATTGCAAAAATGGGGAGGGGAGGGGGGGGGCATATAATTCTCTGTCACAGGGCACCAAAAAGTCTAGTTATGGCTCTGGTATGCATTATGTAATCTGGCAGACCATATCTCCAACACTGGCTGGTTGGAATAGAAATCCGGTTATCTATTTGAGCAAATGACCATCAACGATTTACTCTCAAACACTAGAAAATGGACAAACATGGTCCCCTAAACAAATTGGTTAAATTTTGGGTTTAACCAATTTGTGTAATGACCATTTTTGACCACTTTTCTAGTGTTTGGGAGCAAATGGTTAATTGACATTTGCTACTATACATTACCAGATTTTCATTCCATCCATCCAGACTGGATAGATAGCCTGACAGGTAATTGTGTAGTGTACGCCCAGGATAACTGTCAGTTGTGCTTTCTTTTATGACGGCACATAAATGGGTGGGCAGATCCAGAGCAAGCACTGCCCACTCATGCATAGTTGTCAACTGATGTGAAGTTCCAGGGGGCAATCTCAGTTATAAAGAATAGTATCTGGAAATTGTCCCTAGTTTAAAAAAAAAAATAAAAAAAAATTGATCAACTCCATTTATTTAGTATGATATCCCAGCAGTCAGAACAACATACTTTATTAAATAACACATCTCAAACTACCATACCCAGGATTCAAACCTATAACCTGTTGAATTCTAATCAAACACCCTACCTATTGAGCTATTTGATCCTGCATAAAAATCGTGAACATTATATGAAGCTATTGGTACTTTGCAAAAAAAAAGTATCAGCATTACAACGCAGCAGATCCATGCAGTTTGCAGCCACACACTACATGTATCTGCTCAGCCACAATGCTGATTATTTCTTCACAAAGTACAAGGTGAGCTCCAAACAGAATTCTCTAGCTTAGAATTATACCTTTCTATGCCAAACCTAGAAGTCGGGCCCCCCACCCTGGGATCCCCCAGAGGGAGGCCTGCACCGTCATGCGGCAGGCTTGTCCGTTTTGGAAGCAGGCTGATGGGCAGCCCAGGCTTGCTTCAGTCTGGGCTTGGCAGGTCTGGAAGCATGAGCTTGCTTTGGGTATGCCTGACCTTGGGTACGCTTTACCTGAGGGATGAAAGGGCCAAGGGAAAGTACTTTTAGCCTTCTGCGTGGTAGGAGTCATACGAGGTAGGCAAGCTGTTTTAGCAGTAGCCAGATCAGCTACAATCTTATTGAGGTCTTCTCCAAAGAGAGTGTCTCCCTTGAAAGGAAGCACCTCCAGGGTTTTCTTGGAATCCATATCCACCGACCAGGATCTCAACCAGCTGTATAAAGTATTACCTTGGAACTGGCTCTCCACTCCCCATTATCTGGTTATCATGGCTTCCTCCGCCAGTGTCCAGACTCGCTTGCTGAAGCTCGGCCACTTCTTCCTAGCAGCAGGCTTCTGGATCACTGGGCAGCAGAGGTGCTTGGGAGCCGGAAGGGGGCGGAGCAATCAGGCAGGCAGTTGCAGTGCTGCCCAGCTATCTGTGGTGTGAGAAGAAGCAGGGGCACCCCACCGCTGGCAGTGCTGCAGCTAGCGGTGGTGGCAGCGGCGAGGCTGCTGGGCTTGGTCTTGAAATAGGTGGAAAGAAGGGTGTTATGGCATGGAATGTACAAACTGCGAGACCCTGCTGGTAGCGCCTTTGTCTATTTAGTAGGAAGGGCACGTAACAGCCGGGGGGCAATGGAGGAAGCCCCTTTAGGGCTGGAGCCCCTTCAGGGCTGGAGCCCGGCGGCAACTGACTCCGTTGTCTCTGGCAGTTCTGCCCCTGGACTAGAGGAATGGTCAAGAACATGGCAACATTTAATGCCAAAAAATGCAAAATCATACACGTCTCAAAAATGCAAAGGCTAACTATAATATTAAGGGCATTATAATGGCAAGAGGAAAGCTATCTAAGTATTACTATTTCAGGTGAGCAATGTAACAAAGCAATAGGAAAGGCAAGTCAGATGCTTGTTTGCATAGGTTAAAGAACCAGTAGCAGAAAAAAGTAATACAGGTTGAGTATCCCATATGCAAATATTCCGAAATACGGAATATTCCGAAATACGGACATTTTTGAGTGAGACTGAGATAGTGAAACCTTTGTTTTTTGATGGCTCAGTGTACACAAACTTTGTTTAATACTCAAAGTTATTAAAAATATTGTATTAAATGATCTTCAGACTGTGTGTATAAGGTGTATATGACACATGAATGAATTCTGTGAATGTACACACACTTTGTTTAATGCACAAAGTTATAAAAAATATTGGCTAAAATGACCTTCAGGCTGTGTGTATAAGGTGTATATGAAACATAAATGCATTCTGTGCTTAGATTTAGGTCCCATCACCATAATATCTCGTTATGGTATGCAATTATTCCAAAATACAGAAAAATCCGATATCCAAAATTCCTCTGGTCCCAAGCATTTTGGATAAGGGATACTCAACCTGTAATGCCACTGTATAGGTCCTTGGTACAGCCACATTTAGAATCCTGTGTTCAGTTCCAGAAGCCATATCTCCAGAAGGCTGTAAATACATTAGGGCAACTAAAATTGTGCATGGCCTACATCACAAAACTTACCTGGAAATACTAAAAGATTATGTGTATAGTTTGGAGAAGGGAAGAGGGAACATACAGTAATAGAAACATTTAAATATATAGGGAGGAATGTAATAGGGTGTGAGAATCAGAAAGTGAGAGATTTTGTGTTTTTTCCTGTTGTTTTTTTTTTTTTTTATTGTTTGTTTTTTAAAGTGGCAATCCTTTACATGGCAAAACCAGGTTGATATTTGCCATGTAAAGGATTGCCACCGTGGGCATGTGTAGAAGGGGCACTGCTACTGTTGGCATTATGTGTGTAAGCTGCACTGATATGGTGGTTATGTGTATAAAGGGCACTGCGACTGTGGGTATTATTATTATTATTATTATTATTATTATTATTATTACATGCGGTGTAATGACAATAAGATAGTGCTACTGTGTGGCGTATTTTGATTTGGGGTGCTATTGTGTGGCCATGCCCCTTCCTTGTGATACCACACCTTCTTTTTTTAAGGAGCGCACTGTCCCTTTATTAAGTATTGGAGAGAGGGCCCAAATTAATAGTTTGCAGGGAGGCGCCAAACACCCTAGCACTGGCCCTTTGGTAGGGGACAGGATTTGCTTCTGCTTGTGCACATATGTTATGATTGCCAGCCAACAGCACTGGTTTTGCCTATAACACTAACTATAAATATTTTGAATTGGTCCTGGACCACCAATCCAAGGCACCCCTGCAAGTGTCCTGAGGCACCCCAGGGTGCAGTTTGAGAACCACTGGTCTAGTGAGTACCCAGGATAATTATTGTAGCTGGTCTGCGGGTAACAGCTCTCAGATCCACTTCTAGAAAAAATGCAGCAATGTAATTTGAGTGACAAACTGCAGAGATGAACCCTTTCTGTGACTGCTGCACAGGGATCACACAAACTCTATTCATAGGGCTGACTTCACTTAGGGGAGATGTTCTCACCCCGCAAAGAAGTGCGAGTATATACCGCACTTACGGTACCATTGGATTTACAGATATTTTCTTGCAATACACTATGGGGGTCATTCTGAGTTGATTGCTCGCTAGCAGTTTTTAGCAGCCATGCAAACGCATTGTCGCTGCCCACTGGAGAGTGTATATTCACTTTGGAGAAGTGCGAACACTTGAGCAGCAGAGCGCCTGCAAAATCGTTTCAAAATAAGACCAGCACTGTAGTTACACTTCGTGTGCGTTGATTCTAACAACCGAGGGACGGCTTTTGATGTCACACACCCATCCAGCGAATGCCCAGCCACGTCTGCATTTCTTCTGCCACGCCTGCATTTTTCCAAGCACTCCCTGAAAACGGTCAGTTGACACCCAGAAACGCCCTCTTTCTGTCAATCTCCTTGTGGCCTGTTCTGTGATTGGAATAATCGCTAGAACTAGTGCAAAACCACAATGGACTTTGTACCCGTACGATGTGCATGCACATTACGGAGCATGCGCATGCACAGATTAGCCATTTTTTTTCAACTGATTGCTACGCAGCGAACAACGGCAGCAAGCGATCAACTCGGAATGACCCCCTATATACATAGAAACATGGATTTTTACTGCAGGAATTATGGTTAGTTTAGGGGTATCGGTTAGGGTCAACAGAGGTGTAGCTAGGGGTCCAAGCGCCCCTGGCAAAGTAAGGGACTGGCGCCCCCCCTTTCGATAAAGCATTGCAGTCCATTGGCGGTTACCATGTTGGAGCCACAGCAACTGACCCCCTCCCCCACACGCTGCCTTACATCATCGGCTGGGATTCACTGTTGGTGTGAAGCCACTGGGAACATTCTGGTAGCATTAGCAGCAGTCTGTGTCATAGATAGGGAAGGCAGAAGGTTAACTAGCTAATAGCAGTCTGTTGGCAGCAGAGGCTGGGCGGGGGGCTGAGAATGAGCCAACGCTGATCAGTGTCCAGTCTGCTCAGACAAAAATATTTTGTGATCAGGGCTGGTTCTAGACCAAAGGAGCCAATGGCAAAAATTTCCTTTGGCACCCCCCCCCCCCCCCCACACACACACACACACACATACACACACACACACACACCAAAAAAGAACATATCCCAGTTTAACATAACGCTATGTGGTGCAAGGTGTGGAGCTGGTCACTTGTATCAGACCTCTGACATTTGCCTTTTCACCCATATTGCATACTTTTTCTTGCAGGTTGTGTCTTAATTCAAGAAGTGTTCTAAGTACTTCAGTTTAGTATCTTTACTGACCCCTCTTTACCCCACACTACATAACTGACCCCTCTATACCCTACACTACATCACTGACCTTTCTATAACCATCACTGCATTACTGACCCCTCTATACAGTACACTGACCTCTATATACCTGCTAGTACATCCCTGATGCCTATATTCCCTAAACTAAATCCCTGACGCCTCTATTCCCTATGCTACATCCCTGACGCCTCTATACCCTACGCTACATCCCTGATGCCTCTATTCCCTACGCTACATTCCTGATGCCTCTATAACCTACGCTACATCCCTGACGCCTCTATACCCTACGCTACATCCCTGACGCCTCTATACAGTACAATGCATTACTGATCCCTCTAGACCATACATCCTCATTACATCAGAGAGATAGTGAAATACTGGAAAAAATAAGGATAAAGTGGACTACAGAAACTGATGCTCTAAACAAAGGAGAGAGAGAGAAAAGCACAAGGGAAAGTGGGCAATCGGAACACCATAGAGAGAGGAGAGATAGAAATGCCTGAAAAAGTAAAGGGTGTTGGGTATGGCATCCGGCGCTCGGGATTCCAGCAGTCACATGATACCTAATCCTAACCCTCTGGGGGGGTGGCGGATAGGGCTAACCCTCAGGGGGTGGCAGCTAGGACTAACCCCCCCCCCCCTCCTAGTGCCTTCCCTAACACCCCCTCCCCCGGTCCTAACCCTCCCTCCAATACTCGCCTTCGGGATGTCGGCTGTCTGTGTGCCGGCACCAGTCTCCCAAGTGGTGTCAGGATTCCAACATCGGTCAAATGACCGCCGGTATACCGTCTGCCGGGATGGTAAATGTATCCTGAGGACAGGTAGTGAGTGTGGAGGGATAGGTGGTTCAGTAAAATGTAACAGCTCAAACTGCGATCATTCACTGATAAATTGATTTATAGCTCTCCCTTTTTAACCATTGCAGTCATAAAAGCAATGTTTTTTAAACTTTTAAATAAAGCTTGTTAGCATCCCCAGCACACTGTATATGCTGGGAGATGTAGTTCTCAATATGAAAACATTTAATTACTGTATGAACTCTAATTCCCCAACTGAAACCTCTCACAAACACACACTCCTAAATCTAGTACACACACACACACACACACACATTTCCCCAGTACTGACAACTCTAATCACTTCCACACACTGACAACTCCCTCCTGCTCCTCTCCCCACTGACACTGACAGCTCCCTCACAGTCACACACATCCTCCACCCCCCCACCCCCCCCACACACACACTGATAGCACACATGCACAAATCCCCCCCTCCTCGACACTAACTGTCACGGACTGCTTGGGCAGCAGGGGGCAGGCTCTGACTTGAAGTGCTGAAATTCAACAGCTCTCTCGAACTTGCAAGGCATGGCTGTGCAGCTGTCTCCAGCCATCTCCTTGCCCACTGTGTAATTTGTGGCGTTCTCTGATGTTCCCCGCTCTGCCTCTACAACCGGCACATAATGTACAGCAGTGGTGACTCCTGAGTATGGGCCTGGAGAACTCCGCCTACCGGGGGGTAGGGATTAATAATTTCAAAGGGGCAGAGCTAGGAGTGAAGCAGTGGACAGCAGTTGAGGGGCGTTTCAAACTGTAACAGGGTTGGGACAATTTCAGTATCCTTCCCTCACCGTCTAATTGGTCAGTCCCACGCTGATTGCCATAGCGCCCTTTCGAGACTGCAGAACTCTATCCCTTAGCCACGGTTGGCACAGCTGGATGGTGCCCCTGGCAAGTGCCATCCTGGCCAAGGGGTAGATACGCCCTGAGGGTCAGGGCCAGCAACAGAAATCTCGGGGCCCAGTACACTGATATCTCTGGGGCCCCCTCAACCCCCCCTTAACTTGGCAGAGGGATCTTTAAAAAAAATGGAGCCTTTGACTCGGACCGTCAGTGAGGCCGGCAGGTGGTTTTCATACTGGGCTATCCAGCTCTTCGGTGGCGGTGGCAGGGACATTCAGAAAAGGGCCAGCACAGCAACATGCATAATAATGGCAATACAGTATGGACCACAGGGACTGGACAAAGTGATGGGGTAAAAGGAGGGGGGAGGGTTTAGTTGGCCTGTTAATTGTTTTCCTGCTTAAATTGAGCAGTTGGTGGATACACTTTAAAAAGCAATATTGGCACTGTGGCCCCATTATTTCTGTTCTTAATACTTGGAGCCCTGAACAAGTGTCCCCTTTGTCCCCCCTGTCACCGGGCCTGTTCAGGCGTTACCTATGGAGAAGCTGCGACATGACATCCTAGGACACGATACTGCACCATGCATCACCATTATATTTCAGTGTGCCTTGTCAATATTTAAATCTTGTTCTGTGTGACGTGAGTTGTAAATGGTTGAAAATCTCTGTGCTACAGTATCGTCACCATGTAGTTATAACAACACCGCAAAACCACCAAAAGACGTGTTTTGGTAGAGGGACTGCTGGAGGGGCCCATTGGGGCCCCCAGTTTGCTACCCCACCCCAGTATACCTGTGCTGTAGCCAGTGGAAGGGGCACTATCTTCCCGGTGATCTCTTCGGGAAGATGGTGCCGCACATAGAAAGCAAAGACTCTGGCTGCGCTCTCCTGCCCTCGCTCTAAGCAAGGTGATCGGGCCACAAAAGGACCCCTGCCGGACCCCGGCCTGTGGGCCACAAAAGGATGCATTGGGGGCGGCATGCGGCCCATGGGTTTGACACCCCTGCCCTAGAGTATCAAAATTTGTTTCACGGCACCCCTAGGCCAAAGTTTTTTTTATTGAGAAATTCAGAAAAAAATATAAAATTAAGTAAATTGTGTTTATAGCATGTCATCCTCAGGTTCAGTTATGTTGTGAGGGAATGGTTTTGCCAATTTAATAAAGTATAAATAATTTTAATTGGTCCTGGACCACCAAACTATGCTACCAGTGCAAGAACCCCAGTTTGGAAACTACTGCCATAAAATAAACCTTTTTTGTTTTTTTTAAACTACATGTAATACACCTTAGAGCTCAGTTCCTAAAAGGTTTTAAACCCTTGCATACAGTAAACTACACATATTTAAAAATCCTACACCGGGCACAAGTGCTCACGGGCCAATTTCATGGCAGTCTCGGATAGGAGGGCATTGTGGATTCACCAAGGGAATGCTGATGCTGACTCCAAGAAGAAAGGGAGTCTCTTCCCTATGAAGGTGAAGCCTTGTTTGGCGACGGCCTAGTTAATTTGATCTCGGCAGCTCCCGCAGGTAAGTCATCCTTCTTGCCCTATGTTCCCTCTCAACGGATGAAGACGCATCATTATCTGACGCAGTCATTTCGGCCCAATAGATATGCAAGAAGTTAAGATTCCCCTTTCTTTGCAGGTAGAGGAAGGAAAAGAGGGAAGAGGTCTATAGCCTCTTCAAGATCGCAGGAGCAGAGATCGTCCTCTGCTTCTGCCAAATCCACTGCATGACGCTGGGGCTCTCTTGCAGGAGCCCGCACCAGTGGGGGGCACGTCTAAAACTCTTCAGTCAGTTCTGGATTCATTCGGACCTGGACTCGTGGGTTTTACAAATAGTGTCCCAAGGGTACAAACTGGGGTTTCAAGACGTTCCCCCTCACCGATTGTTCAAATCAGCCTTAGTCAGCAGGGAGAAGGTTTTTATTCAAGCCTCTTCGTGGTCCCGAAGCCGGACGGCTCAGTCAGACCAATCTTAAATCTGAAATCCCTTAATTTCTACCTAAAGAAATTCAATTTCAAGATGGAATCTCTCAGGGTAGTGATCTCCAGTCCGGGGGATAAAGGAGATTTCATGGTTTTGGTAGACATAAAGGATGCCTACTTATATGTTCCCATTTAGCCACTGCATCAAGCTACCTGAGGTTTGCAATTCAGGATTGTCATTACCAATTTCAGACGTTGCCGTTTGGTCTGTCCACGGCTCCGAGGATTTTCACCAGGGTGATGGCGGAAATGATGGTTCTCCTTCGCAAGCAAGGAGTCACAATTATCCCGTACTTGGATGATCTCCTGATAAAGGCGAGATCCAGGGACCAGTTGGTGCAAAACATCTACTCTCCCTGACAGTTCTTCAACAACATGGTTGGCTCCTAAACTTGCCAAAATCGCAGTTGGTCCCAATGACGCGGTTGTTGTTTTTGGGAGTGATACTGGACACAGAAGAGGTTTTCTTCTAGTGGAAAGGCTCTGGAGATCCAGAGTCTGGTCAAACAAATTCTGAAACCAGCAAGAGTGTTAATCCATCAATGCATTCAGTTGCTGGGGAAGATGGTTGCGGCCTACGAGGCCATTCAGTTTGGCAGGTTCCATGCCAGAGTGTTCCAGTGGGACCTGTTGGACAAGTGGTCCGGATCCCACCTACACATGCACCGGAGGATAATCCTGTCTTCCAAGACCAGAATCTCACTCCATTGGTGGCTGCACAGTTCTCACCACCTAGAGGGGCGATGGTTCGGGATCCAGGACGGGATCCTAGGGACCACGGATGCAACCCTCCGAGGCTGGAGAGCAGTCACACAGGGGGAAAACATCCAAGGAAGATGGTCAAGTCTTCCTTGGATGTTTTCATCTCCACATAAATGTTCTGGAGTTAAGGGCCATTTAATAACTGCAGACACAGTACGCACTGGGACGGGTGCCCAGCATCCTCTACGGACTAAGAGAAAAGGATTTACCGGTAGGTATTAAAATCCTATTTTCTCTAACGTCCTAGAGGATGCTGTGGACTCCGTAAGGACCATGGGGATAGACGGGCTCCGCAGGAAACATGGGCACTTTAAGAAAGACTTTAGTTCTGGGTGTGCACTGGCTCCTCCCTCTATGCCCCTCCTCCAGAACTCAGTTTGATACTGTACCCAGTGGAGACTGGGTGCTTTTCAGGAGCTCTCCTGAGCTTTCTGACAGAAAGTATTTTGTTAGGTTTTTAATTTTCAGGGAGCACTGCTGGCAACAGACTCCCTCATCGAGGGACTGAGGGGAGAGAAGCAGCCCTACTCTCTGAGTTGCAAGGTCCTGCTTCTTAGGCTACTGGACACCATTAGCTCCAGTGGGATTGGTACGCAGGATCTCACCCTCGCCGTCCGTCCCAGAGCCGCGCCGCCGTCCCCCTCGCAGAGCCGGAAGATAGAAGCCGGGTGAGTATGAGAAAAAAAGAAGACTTCAGAGGCGGCAGAAGACTTCATGATCTTCACTGAGGTAACGCATAGCACTGCAGCTGTGCGCCTTTGCTCCCATACACCTCACATACTCCGGTCACTGTAAGGGTGCGCCCTGGGCAGCAATATAAACCTCTTTCGCAAAAATATAACATATATACAGCTGGGCACTTTATATATGTATAAGCCCCCACCAATTTTACAGTTTAAGCGGGACAGAAGCCCGCCTCCGAGGGGGCGGGGCTTCTCCCTCAGCACTCACCAGCGCCATTTTTTCTCCACAGCACCGCTGAGAGGAAGCTCCCCGGACTCTACCCTGCTTATACCACGTTAGACAAGAGGGTTGAAAAGAGGGGTGGGGGGGGCACATAATTCGCAAATTACATACAGCAGCACTACTGGGCAAACATTAAGTTACTGTTTTATTCCTGGGTTATATAGCGCTGGGGGGTGTGCTGGCATACTCTCTCTCTGTCTCTCCAAAGGGCCTTGTGGGGAAACTGTCTTCAGAAAAAGCATTCCCTGTGTGTGTAGTGTGTCGGTACACGTGTGTCGACATGTCTGAGGAAGAAGGCTATATTAGAGAGGAGCGGGAGCAAATGAATGTGGTGTCTCCGCCGACAGCTGATTGGATGGATATGTGGAATGTTTTAAATGCTAGTGTAAACTCATTGCACAAAAGATTACACAAGGCAGAAGCTTTGGGACAGTCAGGGTTTCAACCCATGCCTGATCCTATGTTGCAGGGACTGTCAGGGTCTCATAAGCGCCCACTATCCCAGATTGTTGACACAGATACCGACACGGATTCTGACTCCAGTGTCGATTACGATGATGCAAAGTTACAGCCAAAATTGGCAAAATCCATTCGATTTATGATTATGGCAATAAAAGATGTTTTGCACATCACAGAGGAACCCCCTGTCGCTGACAAGAGGGTACATATGTACAAGGGAAAGAAGCCTGAGGTAACCTTTCCCCCCTCACACGAGCTGAACGAGTTATGTGAAAAAGCTTGGGAATCTCCAGATAAAAGACTGCAGATTTCAAAAAGGATTCTTATGGCGTATCCTTTCCCATCAACGGATAGGTTACGATGGGAATGCTCCCCTAGGGTGGAAGAAGCATTAACACGCTTATCCAAGAAGGTAGCCCTCCCGTCCCAGGATACGGCTACCCTCAAAGAGTGTGCTGACCACAAACAGGAGATTACCCTGAAGTCCATTTATACACATTCAGGTACCTTACTCAGACCGGCAATTGCGTCGGCCTGGGTGTGTAGTGCTGTAGCGGCATGGACAAATACCTTATCTGAGGGGATGGATAGTCTAGACAAGGATACTATTTTATTGACCCTGGGGCATATAAGAGATGCTGTCCTATATATGTGTGTATGCAAACTACTGGTGGTGCTGCAGGGCCCACACCCTTTTACTTGTCTTGTAGAGCAGCTCTGAAGCTGTTACAGTGCCCAGCTGCTGCAAGAAATCAGCTTGAATGCTTCAGGGGCTTGGGCATGGCCAACATGAGCCCCACACCGAAGGAGGGTGGGGGTGTTTAATGCAAACTTGGGGTTATACAAGCGCCGCAAAAGGCCGCCATGCCCTGCTTGCCCCTTTTCTCTTTTCATACAGATGAGGGTTCCAGCCAACTTTGGCCCACTGCTTGGATGACATCACCGTATGCAAATCCGTCTGCTGCAGACCTTCCCCCAGGAATGCTTGCAATAGTTGTTGCATATGGTTTAATGTCTGAGGGTGCTTCAGTATTAGGCAGCCTTCCGCCCTCCCATGTTCATCTGAAAAGATGTGGTCTCCCTGCAGTTGTTGTCCCAAGACGAGAGTTCCCTTGTGCTTCCTCAGTTAAATCTCCTTAACTTGACGGGGGGGTGCCCGAGCAGCCGCCCTCCCCAGCCCTATCCCAACACATACTTATCTTGCATATGAGATCTCTTGATCATGAAGATAGTTCTCACAGGTTGAGGTTCATCCTGGCCCCGCTCCCCGCTGGAGAGCGCTGATGGGGACAGCAGCGGGGCTTCAGCAGAAGGGTGAGTATGTGTGGCCAGAGACCTCCCTTGTCATGTGCAGGCCTGCAGAGTCTGCCACGCAGGATGGGGCATGTGGCACTCTCCCTCCCAGGGGCTAGTAGTATACTATCTCTTTATCAACCAGTCTATATTAGCAGCAGACACAGTACAGTGCGGTAGTTCACGGCTGTGGCTACCTCTGTGTCGGCACTCCGCAGCCCGTCCATAATTGTATATACCAGTGACCTAACCGTGGTTTTTTTTTCTTTCTTTATACATACATACTAGTTACGAGTATACTATCTCTTTATCAACCAGTCTATATATTAGCAGCAGACACAGTACAGTGCGGTAGTTCACGGCTGTGGCTACCTCTGTGTCGGCACTCCGCAGCCCGTCCATAATTGTATATACCAGTGACCTAACCGTGGTTTTTTTTTCTTTCTTTATACATACATACTAGTTACGAGTATACTATCTCTTTATCAACCAGTCTATATATTAGCAGCAGACACAGTACAGTGCGGTAGTTCACGGCTGTGGCTACCTCTGTGTCGGCACTCCGCAGCCCGTCCATAATTGTATATACCAGTGACCTAACCGTGGTTTTTTTTTCTTTCTTTATACATACATACTAGTTACGAGTATACTATCTCTTTATCAACCAGTCTATATATTAGCAGCAGACACAGTACAGTGCGGTAGTTCACGGCTGTGGCTACCTCTGTGTCGGCACTCGGCAGCCCGTCCATAATTGTATACTAGTATCCAATCCATCCATCTCCATTGTTTACCTGAGGTGCCTTTTAGTTGTGCCTATTAAAATATGGAGAACAAAAATGTTGAGGTTCCAAAATTAGGGAAAGATCAAGATCCACTTCCACCTCGTGCTGAAGCTGCTGCCACTAGTCATGGCCGAGACGATGAAATGCCAGCAACGTCGTCTGCCAAGGCCGATGCCCAATGGCATAGTACAGAGCATGTCAAAACCAAAACACCAAATATCAGTAAAAAAAGGACTCCAAAACCTAAAATAAAATTGTCGGAGGAGAAGCGTAAACTTGCCAATATGCCATTTACCACACGGAGTGGCAAGGAACGGCTGAGGCCCTGGCCTATGTTCATGGCTAGTGGTTCAGCTTCACATGAGGATGGAAGCACTCAGCCTCTCGCTAGAAAACTGAAAAGACTCAAGCTGGCAAAAGCACCGCAAAGAACTGTGCGTTCTTTGAAATCCCAAATCCACAAGGAGAGTCCAATTGTGTCGGTTGCGATGCCTGACCTTCCCAACACTGGACGTGAAGAGCATGCGCCTTCCACTATTTGCACGCCCCCTGCAAGTGCTGGAAGGAGCACCCGCAGTCCAGTTCCTGATAGTCAGATTGAAGATGTCAGTGTTGAAGTACACCAGGATGAGGAGGATATGGGTGTTGCTGGCGCTGGGGAGGAAATTGACCAGGAGGATTCTGATGGTGAGGTGGTTTGTTTAAGTCAGGCACCCGGGGAGACACCTGTTGTCCGTGGGAGGAATATGGCCGTTGACATGCCAGGTGAAAATACCCAAAAAATCAGCTCTTCGGTGTGGAGGTATTTCACCAGAAATGCGGACAACAGGTGTCAAGCCGTGTGTTCCCTTTGTCAAGCTGTAATAAGTAGGGGTAAGGACGTTAACCACCTCGGAACATCCTCCCTTATACGTCACCTGCAGCGCATTCATAATAAGTCAGTGACAAGTTCAAAAACTTTGGGTGACAGCGGAAGCAGTCCACTGACCAGTAAATCCCTTCCTCTTGTAACCAAGCTCACGCAAACCACCCCACCAACTCCCTCAGTGTCAATTTCCTCCTTCCCCAGGAATGCCAATAGTCCTGCAGGCCATGTCACTGGCAATTCTGACGAGTCCTCTCCTGCCTGGGATTCCTCCGATGCATCCTTGCGTGTAACGCCTACTGCTGCTGGCGCTGCTGTTGTTGCCGCTGGGAGTCGATGGTCATCCCAGAGGGGAAGTCGTAAGCCCACTTGTACTACTTCCAGTAAGCAATTGACTGTTCAACAGTCCTTTGCGAGGAAGATGAAATATCACAGCAGTCATCCTACTGCAAAGCGGATAACTGAGGCCTTGGCATCCTGGGTGGTGAGAAACGTGGTTCCGGTATCCATCATTACTGCAGAGCCAACTAGAGACTTGTTGGAGGTACTGTGTCCCCGGTACCAAATACCATCTAGGTTCCATTTCTCTAGGCAGGCGATACCGAAAATGTACACAGACCTCAGAAAAAGAGTCACCAGTGTCCTAAAAAATGCAGCTGTACCCAATGTCCACTTAACCACGGACATGTGGACAAGTGGAGCAGGGCAGGGTCAGGACTATATGACTGTGACAGCCCACTGGGTAGATGTATGGACTCCCGCCGCAAGAACAGCAGCGGCGGCACCAGTAGCAGCATCTCGCAAACGCCAACTCTTTCCTAGGCAGGCTACGCTTTGTATCACCGCTTTCCAGAATACGCACACAGCTGAAAACCTCTTACGGCAACTGAGGAAGATCATCGCGGAATGGCTTACCCCAATTGGACTCTCCTGTGGATTTGTGGCATCGGACAACGCCAGAAATATTGTGTGTGCATTAAATCTGGGCCAATTCCAGCACGTCCCATGTTTTGCACATACCTTGAATTTGGTGGTGCAGAATTTTTTAAAAAACGACAGGGGCGTGCAAGAGATGCTGTCGGTGGCCAGAAGAATTGCGGGACACTTTCGGCGTACAGGCACCACGTACAGAAAACTGGAGCACCACCAAAAACTACTGAACCTGCCCTGCCATCATCTGAAGCAAGAAGTGGTAACGAGGTGGAATTCAACCCTCTATATGCTTCAGAGGTTGGAGGAGCAGCAAAAGGCCATTCAAGCCTATACAATTGAGCACGATATAGTAGGTGGAATGCACCTGTCTCAAGTGCAGTGGAGAATGATTTCAACGTTGTGCAAGGTTCTGATGCCCTTTGAACTTGCCACACGTGAAGTCAGTTCAGACACTGCCAGCCTGAGTCAGGTCATTCCCCTCATCAGGCTTTTGCAGAAGAAGCTGGAGGCATTGAAGGAGGAGCTAACACGGAGCGATTCCGCTAGGCATGTGGGACTTGTGGATGCAGCCCTTAATTCGCTTAACAAGGATTCACGGGTGGTCAATCTGTTGAAATCAGAGCACTACATTTTGGCCACCGTGCTCGATCCTAGATTTAAAGCCTACCTTGGATCTCTCTTTCCGGCAGACACAGGTCTGCTGGGGTTGAAAGACCTGCTGGTGACAAAATTGTCAAGTCAAGCGGAACGCGACCTGTCAACATCTCCTCCTTCACATTCTCCCGCAACTGGGGGTGCGAGGAAAAGGCTCAGAATTCCGAGCCCACCCGCTGGCGGTGATGCAGGGCAGTCTGGAGCGACTGCTGATGCTGACATCTGGTCCGGACTGAAGGACCTGACAACGATTACGGACATGTCGTCTACTGTCACTGCATATGATTCTCTCAACATTGATAGAATGGTGGAGGATTATATGAGTGACCGCATCCAAGTAGGCACGTCACACAGTCCGTACTTATACTGGCAGGAAAAAGAGGCAATTTGGAGGCCCTTGCACAAACTGGCTTTATTCTACCTAAGTTGCCCTCCCACAAGTGTGTACTCCGAAAGAGTGTTTAGTGCCGCCGCTCACCTTGTCAGCAATCGGCGTACGAGGTTACATCCAGAAAATGTGGAGAAGATGATGTTCATTAAAATGAATTATAATCAATTCCTCCGCGGAGACATTGACCAGCAGCAATTGCCTCCACAAAGTACACAGGGAGCTGAGATGGTGGATTCCAGTGGGGACAAATTGATAATCTGTGAGGAGGGGGATGTACACGGTGATATATCGGAGGGTGAAGATGAGGTGGACATCTTGCCTCTGTAGAGCCAGTTTGTGCAAGGAGAGATTAATTGCTTCTTTTTTGGGGGGGGTCCAAACCAACCCGTCATATCAGTCACAGTCGTGTGGCAGACCCTGTCACTAAAATGATGGGTTGGTTAAAGTGTGCATGTCCTGTTTTGTTTATACAACATAAGGGTGGGTGGGAGGGCCCAAGGATAATTCCATCTTGCACCTCTTTTTTCTTTTCTTTTTCTTTGCATCATGTGCTGATTGGGGAGGGTTTTTTGGAAGGGACATCCTGCGTGACACTGCAGTGCCACTCCTAGATGGGCCCGGTGTTTGTGTCGGCCACTAGGGTCGCTAATCTTACTCACACAGCTACCTCATTGCGCCTCTTTTTTTCTTTGCGTCATGTGCTGTTTGGGGAGGGTTTTTTGGAAGGGACATCCTGCGTGACACTGCAGTGCCACTCCTAGATGGGCCCGGTGTTTGTGTCGGCCACTAGGGTCGCTAATCTTACTCACACAGCTACCTCATTGCGCCTCTTTTTTTCTTTGCGTCATGTGCTGTTTGGGGAGGGTTTTTTGGAAGGGACATCCTGCATGACACTGCAGTGCCACTCCTAGATGGGCCCGGTGTTTGTGTCGGCCACTAGGGTCGCTAATCTTACTCACACAGCTACCTCATTGCGCCTCTTTTTTTCTTTGCGTCATGTGCTGTTTGGGGAGGGTTTTTTGGAAGGGACATCCTGCGTGACACTGCAGTGCCACTCCTAGATGTGCCCGGTGTTTGTGTCGGCCACTAGGGTCGCTAATCTTACTCACACAGCTACCTCATTGCGCCTCTTTTTTTCTTTGCGTCATGTGCTGTTTGGGGAGGGTTTTTTGGAAGGGCCATCCTGCGTGACACTGCAGTGCCACTCCTAGATGGGCCCGGTGTTTGTGTCGGCCACTAGGGTCGCTAATCTTACTCACACAGCTACCTCATTGCGCCTCTTTTTTTCTTTGCGTCATGTGCTGTTTGGGGAGGGTTTTTTGGAAGGGACATCCTGCGTGACACTGCAGTGCCACTCCTAGATGGGCCCGGTGTTTGTGTCGGCCACTAGGGTCGCTAATCTTACTCACACAGTCAGCTACCTCATTGCGCCTCTTTTTTTCTTTGCGTCATGTGCTGTTTGGGGAGGGTTTTTTGGAAGGGACATCCTGCGTGACACTGCAGTGCCACTCCTAGATGGGCCCGGTGTTTGTGTCGGCCACTAGGGTCGCTAATCTTACTCACACAGCTACCTCATTGCGCCTCTTTTTTTCTTTGCGTCATGTGCTGTTTGGGGAGGGTTTTTTGGAAGGGACATCCTGCGTGACACTGCAGTGCCACTCCTAGATGGGCCCGGTGTTTGTGTTGGCCACTAGGGTCGCTAATCTTACTCACACAGCTACCTCATTGCGCCTCTTTTTTTCTTTGCGTCATGTGCTGTTTGGGGAGGGTTTTTTGGAAGGGACATCCTGCGTGACACTGCAGTGCCACTCCTAGATGGGCCCGGTGTTTGTGTCGGCCACTAGGGTCGCTTATCTTACTCACACAGCGACCTCGGTGCAAATTTTAGGACTAAAAATAATATTGTGAGGTGTGAGGTATTCAGAATAGACTGAAAATGAGTGTAAATTATGGTTTTTGAGGTTAATAATACTTTGGGATCAAAATGACCCCCAAATTCTATGATTTAAGCTGTTTTTTAGTGTTTTTGGAAAAAAACACCCGAATCCAAAACACACCCGAATCCGACAAAAATAATTCGGTGAGGTTTTGCCAAAACGCGTTCGAACCCAAAACACGGCCGCGGAACCGAACCCAAAACCAAAACACAAAACCCGAAAAATTTCAGGCGCTCATCTCTAGTTACCACTTCTTGCTTCAGATGATGGCAGGGCAGGTTCAGTAGTTTTTGGTGGTGCTCCAGTCTTCTGTACGTGGTGCCTGTACGCCGAAAGTGTCCCGCAATTTTTCTGGCCACCGACAGCATCTCTTGCACGCCCCTGTCGTTTTTTAAAAAATTCTGCACCACCAAATTCAAGGTATGTGCAAAACATGGGACGTGCTGGAATTTGCCCATATTTAATGCACACACAATATTGCTGGCGTTGTCCGATGCCACAAATCCACAGGAGAGTCCAATTGGGGTAAGCCATTCCGCGATGATCTTCCTCAGTTGCCGTAAGAGGTTTTCAGCTGTGTGCGTATTCTGGAAAGCGGTGATACAAAGCGTAGCCTGCCTAGGAAAGAGTTGGCGTTTGCGAGATGCTGCTACTGGTGCCGCCGCTGCTGTTCTTGCGGCGGGAGTCCATACATCTACCCAGTGGGCTGTCACAGACATAAAGTCCTGACCCTGCCCTGCTCCACTTGTCCACATGTCCGTGGTTAAGTGGACATTGGGTACAACTGCATTTTTTAGGACACTGGTGAGTCTTTTTCTGACGTCCGTGTACATTCTCGGTATCGCCTGCCTAGAGAAGTGGAACCTAGATGGTATTTGGTAACGGGGGCACACTGCCTCAATAAATTGTCTAGTTCCCTGTGAACTAACGGCGGATACCGGACGCACGTCTAACACCAACATAGTTGTCAAGGACTCAGTTATCCGCTTTGCAGTAGGATGACTGCTGTGATATTTCATCTTCCTCGCAAAGGACTGTTGAACAGTCAATTGCTTACTGGAAGTAGTACAAGTGGGCTTACGACTTCCCCTCTGGGATGACCATCGACTCCCAGCGGCAACAACAGCAGCGCCAGCAGCAGTAGGCGTTACACGCAAGGATGCATCGGAGGAATCCCAGGCAGGAGAGGACTCGTCAGAATTGCCAGTGACATGGCCTGCAGGACTATTGGCATTCCTGGGGAAGGAGGAAATTGACACTGAGGGAGTTGGTGGGGTAGTTTGCGTGAGCTTGGTTACAAGAGGAAGGGATTTACTGGTCAGTGGACTGCTTCCGCTGTCACCCAAAGTTTTTGAACTTGTCACTGACTTATTATGAATGCGCTGCAGGTGACGTATAAGGGAGGATGTTCCGAGGTGGTTAACGTCCTTACCCCTACTTATTACAGCTTGACAAAGGGAACACACGGCTTGACACCTGTTGTCCGCATTTCTGGTGAAATACCTCCACACCGAAGAGCTGATTTTTTTGGTATTTTCACCTGGCATGTCAACGGCCATATTCCTCCCACGGACAACAGGTGTCTCCCCGGGTGCCTGACTTAAACAAACCACCTCACCATCAGAATCCTCCTGGTCAATTTCCTCCCCAGCGCCAGCAACACCCATATCCTCCTCATCCTGGTGTACTTCAACACTGACATCTTCAATCTGACTATCAGGAACTGGACTGCAGGTGCTCCTTCCAGCACTTGCAGGGGGAGTGCAAATGGTGGAAGGCGCATGCTCTTCACGTCCAGTGTTGGGAAGGTCAGGCATCGCAACCGACACAATTGGACTCTCCTTGTGGATTTGGGATTTCAAAGAACGCACAGTTCTTTGCGGTGCTTTTGCCAGCTTGAGTCTTTTCAGTTTTCTAGCGAGAGGCTGAGTGCTTCCATCCTCATGTGAAGCTGAACCACTAGCCATGAACATAGGCCAGGGCCTCAGCCGTTCCTTGCCACTCCGTGTGGTAAATGGCATATTGGCAAGTTTACGCTTCTCCTCCGACAATTTTATTTTAGGTTTTGGAGTCCTTTTTTTACTGATATTTGGTGTTTTGGTTTTGACATGCTCTGTACTATGCCATTGGGCATCGGCCTTGGCAGACGACGTTGCTGGCATTTCATCGTCTCGGCCATGACTAGTGGCAGCAGCTTCAGCACGAGGTGGAAGTGGATCTTGATCTTTCCCTAATTTTGGAACCTCAACATTTTTGTTCTCCATATTTTAATAGGCACAACTAAAAGGCACCTCAGGTAAACAATGGAGATGGATGGATTGGATACTAGTATACAATTATGGACGGGCTGCCGAGTGCCGACACAGAGGTAGCCACAGCCGTGAACTACCGCACTGTACTGTGTCTGCTGCTAATATATAGACTGGTTGATAAAGAGATAGTATACTCGTAACTAGTATGTATGTATAAAGAAAGAAAAAAAAAACCACGGTTAGGTGGTATATACAATTATGGACGGGCTGCCGAGTGCCGACACAGAGGTAGCCACAGCCGTGAACTACCGCACTGTACTGTGTCTGCTGCTAATATATAGACTGGTTGATAAAGAGATAGTATACTCGTAACTAGTATGTATGTATAAAGAAAGAAAAAAAAACCACGGTTAGGTGGTATATACAATTATGGACGGGCTGCCGAGTGCCGACACAGAGGTAGCCACAGCCGTGAACTACCGCACTGTACTGTGTCTGCTGCTAATATATAGACTGGTTGATAAAGAGATAGTATACTCGTAACTAGTATGTATGTATAAAGAAAGAAAAAAAAACCACGGTTAGGTGGTATATACAATTATGGACGGGCTGCCGAGTGCCGACACAGAGGTAGCCACAGCCGTGAACTACCGCACTGTACTGTGTCTGCTGCTAATATATAGACTGGTTGATAAAGAGATAGTATACTCGTAACTAGTATGTATGTATAAAGAAAGAAAAAAAAACCACGGTTAGGTGGTATATACAATTATGGACGGGCTGCCGAGTGCCGACACAGAGGTAGCCACAGCCGTGAACTACCGCACTGTACTGTGTCTGCTGCTAATATATAGACTGGTTGATAAAGAGATAGTATACTCGTAACTAGTATGTATGTATAAAGAAAGAAAAAAAAACCACGGTTAGGTGGTATATACAATTATGGACGGGCTGCCGAGTGCCGACACAGAGGTAGCCACAGCCGTGAACTACCGCACTGTACTGTGTCTGCTGCTAATATATAGACTGGTTGATAAAGAGATAGTATATTACTCGTAACTAGTATGTATGTATAAAGAAAGAAAAAAAAACCACGGTTAGGTCACTGGTATATACAATTATGGACGGGCTGCCGAGTGCCGACACAGAGGTAGCCACAGCCGTGAACTACCGCACTGTACTGTGTCTGCTGCTAATATAGACTGGTTGATAAAGAGATAGTATACTACTAATATTATATACTGGTGGTCAGGTCACTGGTCACTAGTCACACTGGCAGTGGCACTCCTGCAGCAAAAGTGTGCACTGTTTAATTTTAATATAATATTATGTACTCCTGGCTCCTGCTATAACCTATAACTGGCACTGCAGTAGTGCTCCCCAGTCTCCCCCACAATTATAAGCTGTGTGAGCTGAGCAGTCAGACAGATATATAATATATATAGATGATGCAGCACACTGGCCTGAGCCTGAGCAGTGCACACAGATATGGTATGTGACTGACTGAGTCACTGTGTGTATCGCTTTTTTCAGGCAGAGAACGGATATATTAAATAAACTGCACTGTGTGTCTGGTGGTCACTCACTATATAATATATTATGTAGTACTCCTGGCTCCTGCTATAACCTATAACTGGCACTGCAGTAGTGCTCCCCAGTCTCCCCCACAATTATAAGCTGTGTG
Organism: Pseudophryne corroboree; assembly: GCF_028390025.1. Classification (NCBI taxonomy): domain Eukaryota; kingdom Metazoa; phylum Chordata; class Amphibia; order Anura; family Myobatrachidae; genus Pseudophryne; species Pseudophryne corroboree. Next base: position 594,036 of record NW_026968254.1, on the reverse strand, counting down.
AGCTGAGCAGTCAGACAGATATATATAATATTATATATAGATAATAGATGATGCAGCACACTGGCCTGAGCCTGAGCAGTGCGCACAGATATGGTATGTGACTGAGTCACTGTGTGCTGTGTATCGCTTTTTTCAGGCAGAGAACGGATTATATTATGTACTCCTGGCTCCTGCTATAACCTATAACTGGCACTGCAGTAGTGCTCCCCAGTCTCCCCCACAATTATAAGCTGTGTGAGCTGAGCAGTCAGACAGATATATATAATATTATATATAGATAATAGATGATGCAGCACACTTGCCTGAGCCTGAGCAGTGCACACAGATATGGTATGTGACTGAGTCACTGTGTGCTGTGTATCGCTTTTTTCAGGCAGAGAACGGATTATAAATAAAAGTGGTGGTCACTGGTCACTATCAGCAAAACTCTGCACTGTACACTACTGAGTACTCCTAATGCTCCCCAAAATTAGTCTCTCTAATCTATTCTAATTCTAAACGGAGAGGACGCCAGCCACGTCCTCTCCCTATCAATCTCAATGCACGTGTGAAAATGGCGGCGACGCGCGGCTCCTTATATAGAATCCGAGTCTCGCGATAGAATCCGAGCCTCGCGAGAATCCGACAGCGTCATGATGACGTTCGGGCGCGCTCGGGTTAACCGAGCAAGGCGGGAAGATCCGAGTCGCTCGGACCCGTGAAAAAAAACATGAAGTTCGTGCGGGTTCGGATTCAGAGAAACCGAACCCGCTCATCTCTAGTGTTTGTGAGAGGTTTCAGTTGGGGAATTAGAGTTCATACACTAATTAAATGTTTTCATATTGAGAACTACATCTCCCAGCATATACAGTGTGCTGGGGATGCTAACAAGCTTTATTTAAAAGTTTAAAAAACATTGGCCCTCATTCCGAGTTGATCGGTCGCAAGGCGAATTTAGCAGAGTTACACACGCTAAGCCGCCGCCTACTGGGAGTGTATCTTAGCATCTTAAAATTGCGACCGATGTATTCGCAATATTGCGATCACAAACTACTTAGCAGTTTTAGAGTAGCTCCACACTTACTCTGCCTGTGCGATCAGTTCAGTGCTTGTCGTTCCTGGTTTGACGTCACAAACACACCCAGCGTTCGCCCAACCACTCCCCCGTTTCTCCGGCCACTCCTGCATTTTTTCCGGAAACGGTAGCGTTTTCAGCCACACGCCCATAAAATGCCGTGTTTCCGCCCAGTAACACCCATTTCCTGTCAATCACATTACGATCGCCGGAGCGATGAAAAAGCCGTGAGTAAAAATACTATCTTCATTGTTAAATTACTTGGCGCAGTCGCAGTGCGAATATTGCGCATGCGTACTAAGCGGATTTTCATTGCGATGCGATGAAAAATACCGAGCGAACGACTCGGAATGAGGGCCATTGCTTTTATGACTGCAATGGTGAAAAAGGGAGAGCTATAAATCAATTTATCAGTGAATGATCGCAGTTTGAGCTGTTACATTTTACTGAACCACCTATCCCTCCACACTCACTACCTGTCCTCAGGATACATTTACCATCCCGGCAGACGGTATACCGGCGGTCATTTGACCGATGTTGGAATCCTGACACCACTTGGGAGACTGGTGCCGGCACACAGACAGCCAACATCCCGAAGGCGAGTATTGGAGGGAGGGTTAGGACCGGGGGAGGGGGTGTTAGGGAAGGCACTAGGAGGGGGGGGGTTAGTCCTAGCTGCCACCCCCTGAGGGTTAGCACTATCCGCCACCCCCCCAGAGGGTTAGGATTAGGATTAGGTATCATGTGACTGCTGGAATCCCGAGCGCCGGATGCCATACCCAACCCCCTTTACTTTTTCAGGCATTTCTATCTCTCCTCTCTCTATGGTGTTCCGATTGCCCACTTTCCCTTGTGCTTTTCTCTCTCTCTCCTTTGTTTAGAGCATCAGTTTCTGTAGTCCACTTTATCCTTATTTTTTCCAGTGTTTCACTATCTCTCTGATGTAATGAGGATGTATGGTCTAGAGGGATCAGTAATGCATTGTACTGTATAGAGGCGTCAGGGATGTAGCGTAGGGTATAGAGGCGTCAGGGATGTAGCGTAGGTTATAGAGGCATCAGGAATGTAGCGTAGGGAATAGAGGCATCACGGATGTAGCGTAGGGTATAGAAGCGTCAGGGATGTAGCATAGGGAATAGAGGCGTCAGGGATGTAGCGTAGGGAATAGAGGCGTCAGGGATTTAGCTTAGGGAATATAGGCATCAGGGATGTACTAGCAGGTATATAGAGGTCAGTGTACTGTATAGAGGGGTCAGTAATGCAGTGATGGTTATAGAAAGGTCAGTGATGTAGTGTAGGGTATAGAGGGGTCAGTTATGTAGTGTGGGGTAAAGAGGGGTCAGTAAAGATACTAAGCTGAAGTACTTAGAACACTTCTTGAATTAAGACACAACCTGCAAGAAAAAGTATGCAATATGGGTGAAAAGGCAAATGTCAGAGGTCTGATACAAGTGACCAGCTCCACACCTTGCACCACATAGCGTTATGTTAAACTGGGATATGTTCTTTTTTGGTGTGTGTGTGTGTGTGTGTGTGTGTGTGTGTGTGTGTGTGTGTATGTGTGTGTGTGGGGGGGGGGGGGGGGGGTGCCAAAGGAAATTTTTGCCATTGGCTCCTTTGGTCTAGAACCAGCCCTGATCACAAAATATTTTTGTCTGAGCAGACTGGACACTGATCAGCGTTGGCTCATTCTCAGCCCCCCGCCCAGCCTCTGCTGCCAACAGACTGCTATTAGCTAGTTAACCTTCTGCCTTCCCTATCTATGACACAGACTGCTGCTAATGCTACCAGAATGTTCCCAGTGGCTTCACACCAACAGTGAATCCCAGCCGATGATGTAGGGCAGCGTGTGGGGGAGGGGGTCAGTTGCTGTGGCTCCAACATGGTAACCGCCAATGGACTGCAATGCTTTATCGAAAGGGGGGGCGCCAGTCCCTTACTTTGCCAGGGGCGCTTGGACCCCTAGCTACACCTCTGTTGACCCTAACCGATACCCCTAAACTAACCATAATTCCTGCAGTAAAAATCCATGTTTCTATGTATATAGGGGGTCATTCTGAGTTGATCGCTTGCTGCCGTTGTTCGCTGCGTAGCAATCAGTTGAAAAAAAATAGCTAATCTGTGCATGCGCATGCTCCGTAATGTGCATGCGCATCGTACGGGTACAAAGTCCATTGTGGTTTTGCACTAGTTCTAGCGATTAATCCAATCACAGAACAGGCCACAAGGAGATTGACAGAAAGAGGGCGTTTCTGGGTGTCAACTGACCGTTTTCAGGGAGTGCTTGGAAAAATGCAGGCGTGGCAGAAGAAATGCAGACGTGGCTGGGCATTCGCTGGATGGGTGTGTGACATCAAAAGCCGTCCCTCGGTTGTTAGAATCAACGCACACGAAGTGTAACTACAGTGCTGGTCTTATTTTGAAACGATTTTGCAGGCGCTCTGCTGCTCAAGTGTTCGCACTTCTCCAAAGTGAATATACACTCTCCAGTGGGCAGCGACAATGCGTTTGCATGGCTGCTAAAAACTGCTAGCGAGCAATCAACTCAGAATGACCCCCATAGTGTATTGCAAGAAAATATCTGTAAATCCAATGGTACCGTAAGTGCGGTATATACTCGCACTTCTTTGCGGGGTGAGAACATCTCCCCTAAGTGAAGTCAGCCCTATGAATAGAGTTTGTGTGATCCCTGTGCAGCAGTCACATAAAGGGTTCATCTCTGCAGTTTGTCACTCAAATTACATTGCTGCATTTTTTCTAGAAGTGGATCTGAGAGCTGTTACCCGCAGACCAGCTACAATAATTATCCTGGGTACTCACTAGACCAGTGGTTCTCAAACTGCACCCTGGGGTGCCTCAGGACACTTGCAGGGGTGCCTTGGATTGGTGGTCCAGGACCAATTCAAAATATTTATAGTTAGTGTTATAGGCAAAACCAGTGCTGTTGGCTGGCAATCATAACATATGTGCACAAGCAGAAGCAAATCCTGTCCCCTACCAAAGGGCCAGTGCTAGGGTGTTTGGCGCCTCCCTGCAAACTATTAATTTGGGCCCTCTCTCCAATACTTAATAAAGGGACAGTGCGCTCCTTAAAAAAAGAAGGTGTGGTATCACAAGGAAGGGGCATGGCCACACAATAGCACCCCAAATAAAAATACGCCACACAGTAGCACTATCTTATTGTCATTACACCGCATGTAATAATAATAATAATAATAATAATAATACCCACAGTCGCAGTGCCCTTTATACACATAACCACCATATCAGTGCAGCTTACACACATAATGCCAACAGTAGCAGTGCCCCTTCTACACATGCCCACGGTGGCAATCCTTTACATGGCAAATATCAACCTGGTTTTGCCATGTAAAGGATTGCCACTTTAAAAAACAAACAATAAAAAAAAAAAAAACAACAGGAAAAAACACAAAATCTCTCACTTTCTGATTCTCACACCCTATTACATTCCTCCCTATATATTTAAATGTTTCTATTACTGTATGTTCCCTCTTCCCTTCTCCAAACTATACACATCAACATTTTTTAGTATTTCCAGGTAAGTTTTGTGATGTAGGCCATGCACAATTTTAGTTGCCCTAATGTATTTACAGCCTTCTGGAGATATGGCTTCTGGAACTGAACACAGGATTCTAAATGTGGCTGTACCAAGGACCTATACAGTGGCATTACAGGTTGAGTATCCCTTATCCAAAATGCTTGGGACCAGAGGAATTTTGGATATCGGATTTTTCTGTATTTTGGAATAATTGCATACCATAACGAGATATTATGGTGATGGGACCTAAATCTAAGCACAGAATGCATTTATGTTTCATATACACCTTATACACACAGCCTGAAGGTCATTTTAGCCAATATTTTTTATAACTTTGTGCATTAAACAAAGTGTGTGTACATTAACAGAATTCATTCATGTGTCATATACACCTTATACACACAGTCTGAAGTTCATTTAATACAATATTTTTAATAACTTTGAGTATTAAACAAAGTTTGTGTACACTGAGCCATCAAAAAACAAAGGTTTCACTATCTCAGTCTCACTCAAAAAAGTCCGTATTTCGGAATATTCCGTATTTCGGAATATTTGGATATGGGATACTCAACCTGTATTACTTTTTTCTGCTACTGGTTCTTTAACCTATGCAAACAAGCATCTGACTTGCCTTTCCTATTGCTTTGTTACATTGCTCACCTGAAATAGTAATACTTAGATAGCTTTCCTCTTGCCATTATAATGCCCTTAATATTATAGTTAGCCTTTGCATTTTTGCACGTGTGTAATGATTTTGCATTTTTTGGCATTAAATGTTGCCATGTTCTTGACCATTCCTCTAGTCCAGGGGCAGAACTGCCAGAGACAACGGAGTCAGTTGCCGCCGGGCTCCAGCCCTGAAGGGGCTCCAGCCCTAAAGGGGCTTCCTCCATTGCCCCCCGGCTGTTACGTGCCCTTCCTACTAAATAGACAAAGGCGCTACCAGCAGGGTCTCGCAGTTTGTACATTCCATGCCGTAACACCCTTCTTTCCACCTTTTTCAAGACCCATCCCAGCAGCCTCGCCGCTGCCACCACCGCTAGCTGCAGCACTGCCAGCGGTGGGGTGCCCCTGCTTCTTCTCACACCACAGATAGCTGGGCAGCACTGCAACTGCCTGCCTGATTGCTCCGCCCCCTTCCGGCTCCCAAGCACCTCTGCTGCCCAGTGATCCAGGTGCCTGCTGCTAGGAAGAAGTGGCCGAGCTTCAGCAAGCGAGTCTGGACACTGGCGGAGGAAGCCATGATAACCAGATAATGGGGAGTGGAGAGCCAGTTCCAAGGTAATACTTTATACAGCTGGTTGAGATCCTGGTCGGTGGATATGGATTCCAAGAAAACCCTGGAGGTGCTTCCTTTCAAGGGAGACACTCTCTTTGGAGAAGACCTCAATAAGATTGTAGCTGATCTGGCTACTGCTAAAACAGCTTGCCTACCTCGTATGACTCCTACCACGCAGAAGGCTAAAAGTACTTTCCCTTGGCCCTTTCATCCCTCAGGTAAAGCGTACCCAAGGTCAGGCATACCCAAAGCAAGCTCATGCTTCCAGACCTGCCAAGCCCAGACTGAAGCAAGCCTGGGCTGCCCATCAGCCTGCTTCCAAAACGGACAAGCCTGCCGCATGACGGTGCAGGCCTCCCTCTGGGGGATCCCAGGGTGGGGGGCCCGACTTCTAGGTTTGGCATAGAAAGGTATAATTCTAAGCTAGAGAATTCTGTTTGGAGCTCACCTTGTACTTTGTGAAGAAATAATCAGCATTGTGGCTGAGCAGATACATGTAGTGTGTGGCTGCAAACTGCATGGATCTGCTGCGTTGTAATGCTGATACTTTTTTTTTGCAAAGTACCAATAGCTTCATATAATGTTCACAATTTTTATGCAGGATCAAATAGCTCAATAGGTAGGGTGTTTGATTAGAATTCAACAGGTTATAGGTTTGAATCCTGGGTATGGTAGTTTGAGATGTGTTATTTAATAAAGTATGTTGTTCTGACTGCTGGGATATCATACTAAATAAATGGAGTTGATCAATTTTTTTTTTATTTTTTTTTTAAACTAGGGACAATTTCCAGATACTTTTCTTTATAACTGAGATTGCCCCCTGGAACTTCACATCAGTTGACAACTATGCATGAGTGGGCAGTCCTTGCTCTGGATCTGCCCACCCATTTATGTGCCGTCATAAAAGAAAGCACAACTGACAGTTATCCTGGGCGTACACTACACAATTATCTGTCAGGCTATCTATCCAGTCCGGATGGATGGAATGAAAATCTGGTAATGTATAGTAGCAAATGTCAATTAACCATTTGCTCCCAAACACTAGAAAAGTGGTCAAAAATGGTCATTACACAAATTGGTTAAACCCAAAATTTAACCAATTTGTTTAGGGGACCATGTTTGTCCATTTTCTAGTGTTTGAGAGTAAATCGTTGATGGTCATTTGCTCACATAGATAACCGGATTTCTATTCCAACCAGCCAGTGTTGGAGATATGGTCTGCCAGATTACATAATGCATACCAGAGCCATAACTAGACTTTTTGGTGCCCTGTGACAGAGAATTATATGCCCCCCCCCTCCCCTCCCCATTTTTGCAATATGGACAAAAGGCGCATGCCTTGTGGGGAAGGGGCATAACAAGATTGGTCTCAGAGAAAGCACATGAGATATGAAGATATATCTAGTATACTTGACACTCAATGGTTTGTGGTATTGCCGGGGTGCCCTCCTTAAATGCATATACAGTCACACATGGCGTGTTTGTGCAAATGGCATATCAGCAGTCAGCACTAACTGGTGACATGCCATTTGTACAAGTAAGCCATGTGTGACTAATATATAAACATACTTTATTAAATAACACCTCAAACTATCATACCCAGGATTCAAATCTATAACCTGTTGAATTCTAATCAAACACCCTACCCATTGAGCTACTTGATCCTGCATCTATTCTAACCTCCAAAAACAGATTCAGTTGCATTTTCCAGCGTGTTTTGTTTGCGCCTTTGCAAATGTCTTACATCGACAAACTTATTTAGTACTATTTTGCAAATAGGGTTACATTGTCGCAACATTGTGTTCCCTAATTGCTTGATTTTTTAAATGCAACAATTGATAAAGACACCTGATAATTGCTCTGTGGAGTGTTATTTTGTGTCTACTTCTTATCTACATTTAATTCCCTACCTCTAATCAAGGCATTTTTAAATGCTGGGGGCTGCCAGGACGTGAGGCCTACCTAGACTTTAGATCGGAATTTGAATGTACTTGTGAACTAACTTAATTTCCTACTTCTAAATTCATTCCTAAATTCACTACTTACATTAATCCTGTAGTTGGGCATTTTGAGCCTTCAATTGTGGGTATTGTTTTGTGTCCAGACCAGCAGCTGGTGGTGTGCATTTGCTGGAAAGGCATCGAAGACCTCCGATATGCTGCATCTCCTGATGTGTGTCTCCCTCAAGTGGCTGTCAGCAAATGCATGCTAGACACCCCATTCCAAGCTGATTGTGACATCACGGAACATGCATCATAGAACAGGCATCCTAGAATATGGGTCTTCAACCTGCGACCCTCCAGCTGCTGTGGAACTACATATACCAGCATGCCCTGCCTCAGTTTTAGCATACCTTAATAGCAAAACTGTGGCAGGGCATGCTGGGATGTGTAGTTTCACAGCAGCTGGAGGGCCACAGGATGAAGACCCATGTGCTAGAGCCAAGCCGCAGGTACATTGAATGCTAGCAAGCTGAATGTTTAAATCCTTTTTGTTCCGCAGCATTCCAATGCGGAAGATTCCATGGAACCAGAGATTATTCCATTGAGAAGGACATGCTGTCTGGATGACTGCACTGTGCAAATTAAATCACGGAGCCAGTTGGCTTGTGGGTGGCTCTGGTGACTGGGTGGTTGGGTGGGCGGTGTGTCAGAGGTGGAGCACATGCAAATGAATGTGTATCATCCTGCTAGTGAGAGTGAAAACTCATGCAGGAGTGTGCCTGCTTGTCAGTGGGTTATGCACCTTGCCAGGCGTCAAATCTACATGGAGCAGCTTGAGGGGACAAGAGCAGGTTTGCAAAATATAGATAGAAGAGCATATATGCTGGCGCATTCTCCATGATTGTGTCAGCTTATGTTTTGGTGCACTGCACTTTCCTCCACTAAGTTTTAGCCATTTTGGTTAAACGCAAGTGTAGTTGCTTCTCGCCCTTTTGGCTGTGATCTTGTATCGTGGTTGAAGAGTCTGCTGGAGGGATTGTTTTCTTCATTGACGAGAGACTAAAGATATTACAGGATGGAAGGCTTGGGAACACTATCTGTTTTTCAGTTGTGGAAGAGTTGAAAGACAGCTTTTCCTTGCCAATATCTCTCTTTTGCAAAGAGCTACGCATTGGAAAATTCAGGGCTATACCGTGTAGATGAAGCACTAACAGGAGGCTTTAAAATTTTCATTCTAGTTTCCTTCGTTTGGGAGAAAAATGCAAAGGTACAAGACAGCTTTTCCTTGCCAATATCTCTCTTTTGTAAAGAGCTGCACATTGGAAAATTCAGGGCTATGCCGTGTAGATGATGGCCTAACAGGAGGCTTTAAAATTTTCTTTCTAGTGTCCTTCGTTTGGGAGAAAAATGCAAAGGTACAAGACAGCTTTTCCTTGCCAATATCTCTCTTTTGCAAAGAGCTGCGCATTGGAAAATTCAGGGCTATGCCGTGTAGATGATGGCCTAACAGGAGGCTTTAAAATTTTCTTTCTAGTGTCCTTCGTTTGGGAGAAAAATGCAAAGGTACAAGACAGCTTTTCCTTGCCAATATCTCTCTTTTGCAAAGAGCTACGCATTGGAAAATTCAGGGCTATACCGTGTAGATGAAGCACTAACAGGAGGCTTTAAAATTTTCATTCTAGTGTCCTTCGTTTGGGAGAAAAATGCAAAGGTAGCTTGTGCCATCACCACTCTGCTCCTTGTGCCGCCTTGGCGGTTTACATGAGCCACTGCGGTGACGTTGACTGACTGGATCAGAACCGGTTGGTCGCAAAGTAAGGTCTCCGCTTGACGTAGGGCATTGTATATGGCCCCTAGTTTCAGGATGTTGATGTGAAGACAAGTCTCTTGACTTGACCAAAGACCTTGGAAATTTCTTCCCTGTGTGACTGCTCCCCAACCTTGGAGGCTTGCATCTGTGGTCACCAGGATCCAGTCCTGAATGCTGAATCTGCGTCACTCGAGAAGGTGAGCACTCTGCAGCCACCACAGGAGTGATACCCTGACCCTGGGGGACAGGGTGATCAACCAATGCATCTGTAAATGTGACCTAGACCACTTGTCCAGTAGGTCCCATTGGAAAGTCCTCGCATGGAACCTGCCGAATGGAATGGCTTTGTATGATGCCACCATCTTTCCCAGGACTCGAGTGCAGTGATGCACTGACACAAGTTTTGGTTTCAATAGGTTCCTGACAAGAGTCATGAGTTCCTGGGCCTTTTCTATCGGGAGATAAACCCTCTTCTGGTCTGTGTCCAGAATCATGCCCAAGAAAGACAGACGAGTCGTAGGAACCAACTGCGACTTTGGGATATTGAAAATCCAGCCGTGTTGCTGTAACACTTTCAGTGAAAGTGATACGCTGTTCAGCAACTGCTCTCTTGATCTCGCTTTTATGAGATCGCTCAAGTACGGGATAATTGTGACACATTGCTTGCGCAGGAGAACCATAATTTCCACCATTACCTTGGTGAAAATTCTCTGGGCCGTGCAGAGACCAAACAGCAACGTCTGAAATTGGCAATGACAGTCCTGTACCGCAAATCTGAGGTACGACTGATGAGATGGATAAATTTGGACATGAAGGTATGCATCCTGTACACAAATGCGGACAACAGGTGTCAAGCCGTGTGTTGCCTTTGTCAAGCTGTAATAAGTAGGGGTAAGGACGTTAACCACCTCAGAACATCCTCCCTTATACGTCACCTGCAGCGCATTAATCATAAGTCAGTGACAAGTTCAAAAACTTTGGATGACAGCGGAAGCAGTCCACTGACCACTAAATCCCTTCCTCTTGTAACCAAGCTCCTGCAAACCACACCACCAACTCCCTCAGTGTCAATTTCCTCCTTAGACAGGAGAGCCAATAGTCCTGCAGGCCATGTCACTGGCAAGTCTGACGAGTCCTCTCCTGCCTGGGATTCCTCCGATGCATCCTTTAGTGTAACGCCTACTGCTGCTGGCGCTGCTGTTGTTGCTGCTGGGAGTCGATCGTCATCCCAGAGGGGAAGTCGGAAGACCACTTGTACTACTTCCAGTAGGCAATTGACTGTCCAACAGTCCTTTGCGAGGAAGATGAAATATCACAGCAGTCATCCTGCTGCAAAGCGGATAACTCAGGTCTTGTCAGCCTGGGTGGTGAGAAACGTGGTTCCGGTATCCATCGTTAATTCAGAGGCAACTAGAGACTTGATTGAGGTACTGTGTCAACGGTACCAAATGCCATCTAGGTTCCATTTCTCTAGGCAGGCGATACCGAAAATGTACACAGACCTCAGAAAAAGAGTCACCAGTGTCCTAAAAAATGCAGTTGTACCCAATGTCCACTAGTCCACATGTCCGTGGTTAAGTGGAGCAGGGCAGACTCAGGACTATATGACTGTGACAGCCCACTGGGTAGATGTATTGCCTCCCGCAGCAAGAACAGCAGCGGCGGCACCAGTAGCAGCATCTCGCAAATGCCAACTCGTTCCTAGGCAGGCTACGCTTTGTATCACCGCTTTCCATAAGAGGCACACAGCTGACAACCTCTTACGGAAACTGAGGAACATCATCGCAGAATGGCTTACCCCAATTTGACTATCCTGGGGATTTGTGACATCGGACAACGCCACCAATATTGTGCGTGCATTACATCTGGGCAAATTCCAGCACGTCCCATGTTTTGCACATACATTGAATTTGGTGGTGCAGAATTATTTAAAAAACGACAGGGGCATGCAAGAGATGCTGTCGGTGGCCCGAAGAATTGCGGGCCACTTTCTGCATTCAGCCACCGCGTGCCGAAGACTGGAGCACCACCAAACATTCCTGAACCTGCCCTGCCATCCTCTGAAGCAAGAGGTGGTAACGAGGTGGAATTCAACCCTCTATATGCTTCAGAGGATGGAGGAGCAGCAAAATGCCATTCAAGCCTATACATCTACCCACGATATAGGCAAAGGAGGGGGAATGCACCTGACTCAAGCGCAGTGGAGAATGATTTCAACGTTGTGCAAGGTTCTGCAATCCTTTGAACTTGCCACACGTGAAGTCAGTTCAGACACTGCCAGCCTGAGTCAGGTTATTCCCCTCATCAGGCTTTTGCAGAAGAAGCTGGAGACATTGAAGGAGGAGCTAAAACAGAGCGATTCCGCTAGGCATGTGGGACTTGTGGATGGAGCCCTTAATTCGCTTAACCAGGATTCAATCTGTTGAAATCAGAGCAATAAATTTTGGCCACCGTGCTCGATCCTAGATTTAAAACCTACATTGTATCTCTCTTTCCTGCAGACACAAGTCTGCAGAGGTTCAAAGACCTGCTGGTGAGAAAATTGTCAAGTCAAGCGGAACGTGACCCGTCAACAGCTCCTCCTTCACATTCTCCCGCAACTGGGGGTGCGAGGAAAAGGCTAAGAATTCCGAGCCCACCCGCTGGCGGTGATGCAGGGCAGTCTGGAGTGAGTGCTGACATCTGGTCCGGACTGAAGGACCTGGCAACGATTACTGACATGTCGTCTACTGTCACTGCATATGATTCTGTCACCTTTGAAAGAATGGTGGAGGATTATATGAGTGACCGCATCCAGGTAGGCACGTCAGACAGTCCGTATGTATACTGGCAGGAAAAAGAGGCAATTTGGAGGCCCTTGCACAAACTGGCTTTATTCTACCTAAGTTGCCCTCCCTCCAGTGTGTACTCCAAAAGAGTGTTTAGTGCAGCCGCTCACCTTGTCAGCAATCGGCGTACGAGGTTACTTCCAGAAAATGTGGAGAAGATGATGATCATCAAAATGAATTATAATCAATTCCTCCGTGGAGACATTCACCAGCAATTGCCTCCAGAAAGTACACAGGGATCTGAGATGGTGGATTCCAGTGGGGACGAATTAATAATCTGTGAGGAGGGCGATGTACACAGTGAAAGGAGTGAGGAATCGGAGGATGATGAGGTGGACATCTTGCCTCTGTAGAGCCAGTTTGTGCAAGGAGAGATTGATTGCTTCTTTTTTGGTGGGGGTCCAAACCAACCAGTCATTTCAGTCAGCCGTGTGGCAGACCCTGTTGCTGAAATGATGGGTTCGTCAATGTTTTTCTTTTCAATCTAAGCCCCTGCAGTTTTCTGTAAGAATCTGCTTCGCTATGATGATCAACAAGTCACAAGGGCAAATACTCAGGGCTGGAGGCGTAGATCTTAGGACCAGCTGCTACAAGCATGGCAAAGGTGTCACTATCATTGGTGACACCCAGAGAGGCAGCGAGGGAGATTGTAATGCAGTGCGCGCAGATAAGCAGCGCAATGGTAAAATGGAGGCATGGTCTCATAGGTAGGGGTGTGGCCTGTTGGCCTGAATCTCCATTTTGTTGCTCCGGGTATCCCGGGGGTTGAGTGCTGCACCCGGGGACTAGTGTGTGAGTGGTGCTGGCTCCTGCACAGTGACAGAAACTGGGTGTTGCACGTAATGTCACAGTGAAACACCCATATTCTGTCACTGAAGAGGAGCCGGCACTTTGGTGTCACCCCCCTTGGCGGGTGACACTCGGGTGTGGGCCGCAACCCCGTTGTGATGCCACTGACCCATGGGAAGCTTTACGTGGCTTACCCATGTGTTAGTAGCCCCAAGCATCTTTTGTGTTAGTCCCTGAAGAAAAACTTCAAATATTTACAAATAAATTTTGTAATCAATGGGCCTAATTCAGTAAGGATTGCAAATTCTGCTAAGTAACAGAATTTGCAATCCTTTGGTTCGCATGCTGGGGCCACCCAGCATGCCGCCTCCCTTCTTGACCACGCTGAAATTGCAGTCGCAGTGCAGTTCAGCGTGATCATAAAAAATGGGTTAGCCTCCTGTTGGTGCAGACTGTATGTGTGCGCAGGAAGCCGCCACCATTTTTGTGATCGCAGCTGCTGCATGTGATGTCATGCAACCGCTCTGACCACGCCTCCTGTTTCTCCGTTGCCGACCCCAATTTGAAGCCCTGCCCACGCACCGCTCCATCTCTGACTTGTAAATGGAGTGTTGCTGACCCCCCCTTCCCCAGCACCGATTGACAGTCAGAGGCGATCGCATTAACTGCGGGGTGCCGCAGAAAATGCAGGCGCATGCGTATGCTCTTAGCAATTTTTGCAGTTGGACTGCTTATTGCGATTGCAATCCAACCTGAATCAGGCTCTATTACCTATCACAATGCACTGCGGGTAGTACAAAATGGGGTTAATATAAGAGAAAACCCCCCAGAGCTGTGCTCCTTAACTGTCCCTGGTGGCTAGTGGAGCAGCTGCCCAGTAATCAGTGTCCACGCCAGTGCGCACATGGCCCGCCCCCTACAGCCACGCTGGATCACGGTATAGTGTGGGCACAGAAGTCCCTTACCTCCCTTTCATCAGCGGCCTCGTGATCCCGGAGGGCGGTGTGTGTGTGACTGACCTTAGGAAGAAACCGGAGCCTCCGCTGCAGTGACCCAGCAACCAGGGCGCGGGAGTATACTGCGCCGCTGGGAGTGATGGAGCTGCAGTAAAGATGTCTATTAGACCTAGCCTGCTGCAGCCCTTGTAGATTCTTATAAAAAAAAGTTCTTCTTTTCTTGTCAAAATTAATAGCTAAGAATAGGCTGCCTGAGGCAGCCCCCTCTTAAGTGGCCTGCTACTGAAGGCACCAACTACAAACTGAGCTCCCTGTTCATGGAAGCGAGGTTATAGAGGAGGGGGCTCTGAGCATCTTGGGAACAGTCAAAAGCTTTGAGCCTGTTGGTGCCTCAGATCAAGATCCTACTCTACACCCCAATGTGAATCCTTGTGGAGTCCAGTGTACCCCACAGAAGAAATGAATGTGTCACACCCATTGGCAGCAACATTAGAATAGCTGCTGATGGGCACAATTGAGAAAGGAAGGGGGGAAAACATTTGAATCCAGCACATATATGTAATTTGAATATGTAATTTGTACCTTCCTACTTTAAAATGTAATGGATGAACCTCACCCTGTGAGAACTATCTTCATGATCAAGAGATCTCATACGCAAGAAAAGCATGTGCTGGGATAGGGCTGTGGAGGGCGGCTGCTCGGGCACACACCCGTCAAGTTAAGGAGATTCAACTGAGGAAGCACAAGGGAACTGCAGGGAGACCACATATTTTCAGATGAACATGAGAGGGCGGAAGGCTGCCTAATACTGAAGCACCCTCAAACATCAAACCATATGCAACAACTAGTACAAGCATTCCTGGGGAAAGGTCTGCAGCAGACGGATTTGCATACGGTGATGTCATCCAAGCAATGGGCATAGTTGGCTGCAACCCTCGTCTGCATATGAAAAGAGAAAATGGTCACGCAGGGCATGGCGGCCTTTGTGGGGTTGCGCTTGGATGACCCCTAGATCGCTTTATACACCCCCATCAGTGTGGGGCTCATGTTGGCCATGCCCAAGCCCCTGAAGCATTCAAGCTGATTTCTTGCAGCAGCTGGACCCAGTAACAGCTCCAGAGTTGCTCTACAAGACAAGTAAAAGGGTGTGAGCCCTGCAGCACCACCTGTAGTTTGCATACACACATATATAGGACAGCATCTCTTATATGCCCCAGGGGCAATAAAATAGTAGCCTTATCTAGGGTATCCGTCCATGCCGCTACAGAACTACACACCCAGGCCGACGCAATTGCCGGTCTGAGTAAGGTACCTGAATGTGTATAAATGGACTTCAGGGTAATCTCCTGTTTGCGGTCAGCAGACTCTTTGAGGGTAGCTGTATCCTGGGACGGGAGGGCTACCTTCTTGGATAAGCGTGTTAATGCTTTGTCCACCCAAGGGGAGGATTCCCATCGTAACCTATCCGTTGATGGGAAAGGGGAATCCTTTTGGAAATCTGCAGGAGATTCCCAAGCTTTTTCACATAACTCGTTCAGCTCGTGTGAGGGGGGAAAGGTTACCTCAGGCTTCTTTCCCTTGTACATATGTACCCTCTTGTCAGGGATAGGGGGCTCCTCTGTGATGTGCAAAACATCTTTTATTGCCATAATCATATATCAAATGTATTTTGCCAATTTTGGCTGTAACTTTGCATCATCGTAATCGCCACTGGAGTCAGAATCCGTGTCGGTATCTGTGTCAACAATCTGGATAGTGGGCGCTTATGAGACCCTGACAGTCCCTGCGACATAGGATTAGGCATTGGTTGAGACCCTGACTGTCCCAAAGCTTCTGCCTTGTCTAATCTTTTGTGCAATGAGTTTACACTAGCATTTAAAACATTCCACATATCCATCCAATCAGGTATCGGCGGAGACACCACGTTCATTTGCTCCCGCTCCTCTCTAATATAGCCTTCTTCCTCAGACATGTCGACACACGCGTACCGACACACCACACACACAGGGAATACTTTTACTGAAGACATTTCCCCCACAAGGCCCTTTGGAGAGACAGAGAGAGAGTATGCCAGCACATACCCCAGCGCTATATAACCCAGGAATAGCACAGTAACTTAATGTTTGAACAATCGGTGAGGGGGAACATCTTGAAACCCCAGTTTGTACCCTTGGGACACTATTTGTAAAACACACGAGTCCATGTCCGAATGAATCCAGAACTGACTGAAGAGTTTTAGACGTGCCCCCACTGGTGCGGGCTCCTGCAAGAGAGCCCCAGCGTCATGCAGTGGATTTGGCAGAAGCAGAGGATGATCTCTGCTCCTGCGATCTTGAAGAGGATGCAGACCTCTTCTCTCTTCTCCTTCCTCTACCTGCAAAGAAAGGGGAATCTTAACTTCTTGCATATCTATTGGGCCGAAATGACTGCATCAGATAATGATGCGTCTTCATCCGTTGGGACGGAACATAGGGCAAGAAGGTTGACTTACCTGCGGGAGCTGCCGAGATCAAATTAACTAGGCAGTCACCAAACAAGGCTTCACCTTCATAGGGAAGAGACTCCCTTTCTTCTTGGAGTCAGCATCAGCATTCTCTTGGTGAATCCACAATGCCCTCCTATCCGACACTGACATGAAATTGGCCCGTGAACTCAAGAGTCCTATATCCCTTGCAGTCTCACGTAAGTATGCTGCAGTGTCCTTGATATGATACAATGTAAGGAGTATCCCATCTCTCCAGGGTATCTATATCGGATGACAAGGTATTCGACCAATTCTTGAATACTACTACTCACCCATGCACATGTAATGGCAGGTCTAAGTAATGTACCCGTGGTTACATAACTAGAAATAATGTAGCTTCCTGCATACGATCCGCTGGATTTGTGACAGGGCCCCGTGCAGAACAGGGGGTGACTCCCACTTTATTCTGTCCGCGGCGGGAAATGAATAAACAACCAGAATCCTTTTGGGGATTTGAAACCATCTTGTCGAGCTGGCCCAGACTTTCTCAAACAGAGATGGAGGAACGTTACATCAGCTTTCATTATATATCTATATATACATACATATAGACCCCTTTGTCAGGAACAGCAGGGTCTTCAGTGATTTTAATATGTCC
Organism: Pseudophryne corroboree; assembly: GCF_028390025.1. Lineage (NCBI taxonomy): Eukaryota > Metazoa > Chordata > Amphibia > Anura > Myobatrachidae > Pseudophryne > Pseudophryne corroboree. The sequence goes on along the minus strand of NW_026968254.1, from coordinate 576,696 downwards.
TTAATATCCACAATCATGTACTGAATGCTCCTTGCCAATATTGGATCTAATCAGGAAACATTATGGTCGACATAAGTATCAGTATCCGTGTCAGTATCAGTGTGTAGTAACTGGGCAAAATAACATTTTTGCGACCCAGCGGGGCCTGAGGGAAAAGAAACATAGCCATGAATATCACATCTATTCTCTACGTCTGTGTCTGGGACACAGATTTATCCAACCTTACTCTGATATTACTGAAACATTTACCCAGTCAGTTATTGGTGGTGCCAACAGGGCCACCATCATATGTCTGCATTCCTAATATAGGCCCTCATTCCGAGTTGATCGGTCGCAAGGCGAATTTAGCAGAGTTACACACGCTAAGCCGCCGCCTACTGGGAGTGTATCTTAGCATCTTAAAATTGCGACCGATGTATTCGCAATATTGCGATCACAAACTACTTAGCAGTTTTAGAGTAGCTCCACACTTACTCTGCCTGTGCGATCAGTTCAGTGCTTGTCGTTCCTGGTTTGACGTCACAAACACACCCAGCGTTCGCCCAACCACTCCCCCGTTTCTCCGGCCACTCCTGCGTTTTTTCCGGAAACGGTAGCGTTTTCAGCCACACGCCCATAAAACGCCATGTTTCCGCCCAGTAACACCCATTTCCTGTCAATCACATTACGATCGCCGGAGCGATGAAAAAGCCGTGAGTAAAAATACTATCTTCATAGCAAAGATACTTGGCGCAGTCGCAGTGTGAATATTGCGCATGCGCACTAAGCGGAATTTCACTGCGATGCGATGAAAAATACCGAGCGAACGACTCGGAATGAGGGCCATAGTTTCCTCTTGGGAAAAACATTCAGCCACCGACATGTTGACACACATATACCAAGTACCCACAGACACACCGGCTTATGGGGGACAGACCGTCAGTAAATCTGTCAGAGGGACACAGAGGATTTTTCAGCTCACAATCCAGCGCCAAAAGTACACCGTCTGGGAAATAATAAACTCTATAGTGATAGACTTGTAATGCTCTAAAGATGTTCTGGTGAGGTGAGGAAGAAGCCCCGCCGCTGTAATGGCGCGTATCTGTCCCGCTCAGAAATAATTAATTACGCTAGCGGGGTAAGGACAGTGCCCAGGCACTAATGTCCACTTTTTCCAGCCTTTTGTGAGGAATGTATGCTGCCCAGGGTGCCCCCCCCCCGTGCCCTGCACCCTGCAGTGCCTGTGTTTGTGTGGGAGCATGGCGCACAGCGTTCCGCTCGCTGCTCGGTACCTCAGAATGCCGTCACTGAAGAAGAAGTCTTCTGTTCTTCTGCTACTCACCTGTCTTCTGGCTCTGTAAGGGGGTGACGGCAGGCTGCGGGAGTGTGCATCTAGGCGTACCCAGCGATCAGCACCCTCAGGAGCTAATGGTGTCCTGTCAGCCTGAAGCAGAGCCATTGAACTCACTAGAAGTTGGTCATACTTCTCTCCCCTAAGTCCCACGAAGCAGGGAGACTGTTGCCAGCAGCCTCCCTGAAAATAAAAAAAACTAACAAGTCTTTTCAGAGAAACTCAGTAGAGCTCCCCTGTAGTGCATCCAGTATCACTGCGCACAATACTAAAACTGGAGTCTGGAGGAGGGGCATAGAGGGAGGAGACAGTTCACACCCTTTGAAAGTCTTAAAGTGCCCATGTCTCCTGCGGATCCCGTCTATACCCCATGGTTCTTAATGTGACCCCAGCATCCTCTAGGACATATGAGAAAACAAATAACGCACACACGAGGAGGAGAGAACTAAGGAAGCTATAAGGAGAAGAGGGGAGGGAGGGGGGGTTGAAAGGTAAGGTAGTAAAGGCATATTGGATAAACTACAACCTTATACATATTCATTAATGTACCAGTAGTTAGAAGTAGAAGAGCTCTAACAGAAACCACAAAGCTTATCTAAAGCCACACCACACTGGATATGCCCAATCTCATTTGATTTTTGAAGCAAAGCAGTATTGGACTTTGTTAATACATGGATGGGAGACTGCTTGGTAGTATCAGATTCTTTAGGTGTTTTTAAACTACCAACACCATTTTCTTGGTACATTTAATTTTTACATGTATTCTTTTATGTACCAGAAGTTAGAAGTAGAAGAGCTGTAACAGAAACCACCAGCTCATCTACAGCCACAGCACACTGGATTTGCCCAATCTCTCCTGATCATGGAAGCTGAGCAGTGTTGGTCCTGCTTTTAGTACTTGGGCCCTCATTCCGAGTTGATCGGTCGCAAGGCGAATTTAGCAGAGTTACACACGCTAAGCCGCCGCCTACTGGGAGTGAATCTTAGCTTCTTAAAATTGCGACCGATGTATTCGCAATATTGCGATTACTAACTACTTAGCAGTTTCAGAGTAGCTCCAGACTTACTCTGCCTGTGCGATCAGTTCAGTGCTTGTCGTTCCTGGTTGACGTCACAAACACACCCAGCGTTCGCCCAGGCCCTCCCACCGTTTCCCCGGCCACTCCTGCGTTTTTTCCGGAAACGGTAGCGTTTTCAGCCACACGCCCCTGAAACGCCGTGTTTCCGCCCAGTAACACCCATTTCCTGTCAATCACATTACGATCGCCGGAGCGAAGAAAAAGCCGTGAGTAAAAATACTTTCTTCATAGTAAAGTTACTTGGCGCAGTCGCAGTGCGAACATTGCGCATGCGTACTAAGCGGATTTTCACTGCGATGCGATGAAAAATACAGAGCGAACAACTCGGAATGAGGGCCTTGGATGGGAGACCACAAGGAAATACCAGGAGCTGTGTGTATTTTTACAATACTAACACCGTTCTCTTGATGCATTCCATTTTGAAACATTGGGGCAGATCTATTAAGCCTGGTGAACTGATAAAGTGCAAGGTGATAAAGTACCAGCCAGTCAGCTCCTAACTGTCATTTTTCAAACCCAGCCTGTGACATGGCAATTAGGAGCTGATTGGCTGGTACTTTATCACCATGCAAATTATCATTTCACCAGGTTTAATAAATCGGCTGCTTACTCATTTATGTACGAGTAGTTAGAAGTAGAAGAACTCTAACAGAAACCACTAAGCTCATCTACAGCCACACCACACTGTATATGCCCAATATCACCTGATTTTAGGCCTGGTTTGTTCTTGGATGTGAGACCACCTGGGAATACCAGGTGCTGTAGGTAGTTTTATACTACCAACACCGTTCTCTTGATGCATTCCATTTTGAAACATTGGGGCAGATCTATTAAGCCTGGTGAACTGATAAAGTGCAAGGTGATAAAGTACCAGCCAGTCAGCTCCTAACTGTCATTTTTCAAACCCAGCCTGTGACATGGCAATTAGGAGCTGATTGGCTGGTACTTTATCACCATGCAAATTATCATTTCACCAGGTTTAATAAATCGGCTGCTTACTCATTTATGTACGAGTAGTTAGAAGTAGAAGAACTCTAACAGAAACCACTAAGCTCATCTACAGCCACACCACACTGTATATGCCCAATATCACCTGATTTTAGGCCTGGTTTGTTCTTGGATGTGAGACCACCTGGGAATACCAGGTGCTGTAGGTAGTTTTATACTACCAACACCGTTCTCTTGATGCATTATATTTTGAAACTTATTCATTGATGTACCAGTAGTTAGAAGTAGAAGTTAGAAACAGCATAAATCATCTACAGCCGCATCACACTGGATATGTCCAATCTCATCTGATGTTGGAAGCTAAGCAGTGTTGTGCCTGGTTAGTTTTTGGATTTCAGGTCCTGCCTTCTGGTTTGGCCACGGCACCTCGGAAATTCACCAAGGTCATGGCCGTGATGACGACCCTTCACCATCGGTGGACCAGGGAGGAATCTCTCCTCCCGATAAACATTCTGGAATTGCGGGCAGTGTTCAATTCATTGACACTGGCCCTGCCTCTAGTACAGAACAGGCCTGTTCAAGTACAATCGGACAACGACACCACGGTAGTGTACACAAATCATCAAGGCGGCACTCGAAATTGCATGGCAAAGCTGGAAGTATCAAAAATCCTCAGTTGGGTAGAACGTCATCTGCCAGCAATATCGGCAGTGTTCATTCCCGGAGTCCTCAACTGGGAAGCGGATTTCCTCAGTCAACAGTACGTTCACGCTGGAGAGTGGAGAGGCCGCAGCAGAAATGTCTGCACTGGTGTCAGTAGGTGACTGAGGCAGGGATGACTGGGAGATAGTGGGTGACTGAAGCATGTTTGACTGGGAGATAGTGGGTGACTGAGGCCGGGGTGACTGGGAGATAGTCAGTGACTAAGGCAGGGGTGATAGGGATATAGTGGATGACTGTGGCAGGGGTGACAGGGACAGTAGGAGACTGAGGCAGGGGTGACAGGGATAGTGGGTGACTGAGGCAGGGGTGATAGGGTGACAGTGGGTGACTGAGGCAGAGGTGACAGGGATAGTGGGTGACTGAGGTAGGGGTGATATGGAGATAGTGGTTGACTGAGGCAGGGGTGACAGAGATAGTGGGTGACTAAAGCAGGGGTGACTGGTATAGTGGGTGACTGAGGCAGGGGTCGCAGGTATATTGGTTAACTGAGGCAGCGGTGACTGGGAGATAGTGGGTAACTGAGGCAGGGGTGACAGGGAAAGTGTGTGACTCAGGCAGGGGTGATAGGGAGATAGTGGGCAGCAGATCACTGCCTCGCTGACAGCAGCACATCCCTGCTTCACTGACAGCAGCACATCCCTGCCTCATTGACAGCAGCACATACCTGCCTCACTTATAGCAGCACATCCCTGCCTCACTGGCAGCAGCAGATCCCTGCCTCACTGGCAGCAGCAGATCACTGCTTCACTGACAGCAGCACATCCCTGCCTCACTGGCAGCAGCAGATCCCTGCCTTACTGACAGCTGTATATAGGGCCTAATTCAGACCTGATCTCTGCTGTGCATATTCACACAACAGGAGATCAGGTCTGAAGTGTGTGTGTGTGTATGTGCTGGTGCCGCAGTGCACCGGCACATGCCAGAGATGCGATCAGCATCTCTGCCCAGTGAGCGCCTCTGCCAACACATACTTATCTTGCATATGAGATCTCTTGATCATGAAGATAGTTCTCACAGGGTGAGGTTCATCCATTACATTTTAAAGTAGGAAGGTACAAATTACATATTCAAATTACATATATGTGCTGGATTCAAATGTTTTCCCCCCTTCCTTTCTCAATTGTGCCCATCAGCAGCTATTCTAATGTTGCTGCCAATGGGTGTGACACATTCATTTCTTCTGTGGGGTACACTGGACTCCACAAGGATTCACATTGGGGTGTAGAGTAGGATCTTGATCTGAGGCACCAACAGGCTCAAAGCTTTTGACTGTTCCCAAGATGCTCAGCGCCCCCTGCTCTATAACCTCGCTTCCATGAACAGGGAGCTCAGTTTGTAGTTGGTGCCTTCAGTAGCAGGACACTTAACAGGGGGCTGCCTCAGGCAGCCTATACTTAGCTATTAATTTTGACAAGAAAAGAAGAACTTTTTTTATAAGAATGTACAAGGGCTGCAGCAGGCTAGGTCTAATAGACATCTTTACTGCAGCTCCATCACTCCCAGCGGCGCAGTATACTCCCGTGCCCTGGTTGCTGGGTCACTGCAGCGGAGGCTCCGGTTTCTTCCTAAGGTCAGTCACACACACACCGCCCTCCGGGATCACGAGGCCGCTGATGAAAGGGAGGTAAGGGGCTTCTGTGCCCACACTATACCGTGATCCAGCGTGGCAGTAGGGGGCGGGCCGTGTGCGCACTGGCGTGGACACTGATTACTGGGCAGCCGCTCCACTAGCCACCAGGGACAGTTAAGGAGCACAGCTCTGGGGGTTTTTCTCCTATATTAACCCCATTTTGTACTACCTGCAGTGCATTGTGATAGGTAATAGAGCCTGATTCAGGTTGGATTGCAATCACAATAAGCAATCCAACTGCAAAAATTGCTAAGAGCATACGCATGCGCCTGCATTTTCTGTGACTGTCAATCGGTGCGGGGGGGGGGTCAGCAACACTCCATTTCAAAGTCGGAGATGGAGCGGTGCGGGGGCAGGGCTTCAACGGAGAAACAGGAGGCGTGGTCAGAGCGGCTGCATGACATCACATGCAGCCGTTGCGATCACAAAAATGGTGGCGGCTTCCTGCGCACACGTACAGTCTGCACCAACAGGAGGCTAACCCATTTTTTATGATCACGCTGTACTGCACTGAGACTGCAATTTCAGCGTGGTCAAGAAGGGAGGCGGCATGCTGGGTGGCCATGCCCTGTGATGGGTGGCCCCAGCATGCGAACCAAAGGATTGCAAATTCTGTTACTTAGCAGAATTTGCAATCCTTACTGAATTAGGCCATTGATTACAAAATTGTAAACAATATTTTAAGTTTTTCTTCAGGGACTAACACAAAAGATGCTTGGGGCTACTAACACATGGGTAAGCCACGTAAAGCTTCCCATGGGTCAGTGGCATCACAACGGGGACACCAAAGTGCCGGCTCTTCTTCAGTGACAGAATATGGGTGTTTCACTGTGACATTACGTGCAACACCCAGTTTCTGTCACTGTGCAGGAGCCAGCACCACTCACACACTAGTCCCCGGGTACAGCCCCCAACCCCCGGGATACCCGCAGCAACAAAATGGTGATTCAGGCCACGCCCCTACCTATGAGACCATGCCTCCTTTTTACCATTGCGCTGCTTATCTGCGCGCACTGCATTACAATCTCCCTCGCCGCCTCTCTGGGTGTCACCAGTGATAGTGACACCTCTGCCATGCTTGTAGCAGCTGGTCCTAAGATCTACGCCTCCAGCCCTGAGTGTTTTCCCTTGTGACTTGTTGATCATCATAGCGAAGCAGATGCTTACAGAAAACTGCAGGGGCTTAGATTGAAAAGAAAAACATTGACGAACCCATCATTTCAGCGACAGGGTCTGCCACACGACTGACTGAAATGACTGGTTGGTTTGGGCCCCCACCAAAAAAGAATCAATCAATCTCTCCTTGCACAAACTGGCTCTACAGAGGCAAGATGTCCACCTCATCATCCTCCAATTCCTCACCCCTTTCACTGTGTACATCCCCCTCCTCACAGATTATTAATTCGTCCCCACTGGAATCCACCATCTCAGATCCCTGTGTACTTTCTGGAGGCAATTGCTGGTGAATGTCTCCACGGAGGAATTGATTATAATTAATTTTGATGATCATCATCTTCTCCACATTTTCTGGAAGTAACCTTGTACGCCGATTGCTGACAAGGTGAGCGGCCGCACTAAACACTCTTTCGGAGTACACACTGGAGGGAGGGCAACTTAGGTAGAATAAAGCCAGTTTGTGCAAGGGCCTCCAAATTGCCTCTTTTTCTCCACCATTCTTTCAAAGGTGACAGAATCATATGCAGTGACAGTAGACGACATGTCAGTAATCGTTGCCAGGTCCTTCAGTCTGGACCAGATGTCAGCACTCACTCCAGACTGCCCTGCATCACCGCCAGCGGGTGGGCTCGGAATTCTTAGCCTTTTCCTCGCACCCCCAGTTGCGGGAGAATGTGAAGGAGGAGCTGTTGACGGGTCACGTTCCGCTTGACTTGACAATTTTCTCACCAGCAGGTCTATGAACCTCTGCAGACTTGTGTCTGCCGGAAAGAGAGATACAATGTAGGTTTTAAATCTAGGATCGAGCACGGCGGCCAAAATGTAGTGCTCTGATTTCAACAGATTGAATTCTGGTTAAGCAAATTAAGGGCTCCATCCACAAGTCCCACATGCCTAGTTGAATCGCTCTGTTTTAGCTCCTCCTTCAATGTCTCCAGCTTCTTCTGCAAAAGCCTGATGAGGGGAATGACCTGACTCAGGCTGGCAGTGTCTGAACTGACTTCACATGTGGAAAGTTCAAAGGGTTGCAGAACCTTGCACAACGTTGAAATCATTCTCCACTGCGCTTGAGTCAGGTGCTTTCCCCCTCCTTTGCCTATATCGTGGGCAGATGTATAGGCTTGAATGGCCTTTTGCTGCTCCTCCATCCTCTGAAGCATATAGAGGGTTGAATTCCACCTCGTTACCACCTCTTGCTTCAGATGATGGCAGGGCAGGTTCAGGAATGTTTGGTGGTGCTCCAGTCTTCGGCATGCGGTGGCTGAAGGCAGAAAGTGGCCCGCAATTCTTCGGGCCACCGACAGCATCTCTTGCACGCCCCTGTCGTTTTTTAAATAATTCTGCACCACCAAGTTCAATGTATGTGCAAAACATGGGACGTGCTGGAATTTGCCCAGATGTAATGCACGCACAATATTGGTGGCGTTGTCCGATGTCACAAATCCCCAGGAGAGTTCAATTGGGGTAAGCCATTCTGCGATGATGTTCCTCAGTTTCCGTAAGAGGTTGTCAGCTGTGTGCCTCTTATGGAAAGCGGTGATACAAAGCGTAGCCTGCCTAGGAACGAGTTGGCAATTGCGAGATGCTGCTACTGGTGCCGCCGCTGCTGTTCTTGCTGCGGGAGGCAATACATCTACCCAGTGGGCTGTCACAGTCATATAGTCCTGAGTCTGCCCTGCTCCACTTAACCACAGACAAGTGGACATTGGGTACAACTGCATTTTTTAGGACACTGATGACTCTTTTTCTGAGGTCTGTGTACATTTTCGGTATCGCCTGCCTAGAGAAATGGAACCTAGAGGGTATTTGGTACCGGGGACACAGTACCTCAATCAAGTCTCTAGTTGCCTCTAAATTAACGATGGATACCGGAACCACGTTTCTCACCACCCAGACCTGAGTTATCCGCTTTGCAGCAGGATGACTGCTGTGATATTTCATCTTCCTCGCAAAGGACTGTTGGACAGTCAATTGCTTACTGGAAGAAGTACAAGTGGTCTTCCGACTTCCCCTCTGGGATGACGATCGACTCCCAGCAGCAACAACAGCAGCGCCAGCAGCAGTAGGCGTTACACTCAAGGATGCATCGGAGGAATCCCAGGCAGGAGAGGACTCGTCAGACTTGCCAGTGACATGGCCTGCAGAACTATTGGCTCTCCTGTCTAAGGAGGAAATTGACACTGAGGGAGTTGGTGGTGTGGTTTGCAGGAGCTTGGTTACAAGAGGAAGGGATTTAGTGGTTAGTGGACTGCTTCCACTGTCATCCAAAGTTTTTGAACTTGTCACTGACTTATGATGAATGCGCTGTAGGTGACGTATAAGGGAGGATGTTCCGAGGTGGTTAACGTCCTTATCCCTACTTATTACAGCTTGACAAAGGCAACACACGGCTTGACACCTGTTGTCCGCATTTGTGTACAGGATGCATACCTTCATGTCCCCATTTATCCACCTCATCAGGCGTAACTCAGATTTGCGGTACAGGACTGTCATTGCCAATTTCAGACGTTGCTGTTTGGTCTCTCCATGGATCTGAGAATTTTCACCAAGGTAATGGCGGAAATGATGGTGCTCCTGTGCAAGCAAGGTGTCACAATTATCCCGTACTTGGGCGATCTCATAAAAGCGAGATCAAGAGAGCAGTTGCTGAACAGCGTATCACTTTCACTGAAAGTGTTACAGCAACACGGCTGGATTCTCAATATCCCGAAGTCGCAATTGATTCCTACTACTCGTCTGTCTTTCTTGGGCATGATTCTGGACACAGACCAGAAGAGGGTTTATCTCCTGATAGAAAAGGCCCAGGAACTCATGACTCTTGTCAGGAACTTATTGAAACCAAAACTTGTGTCAGTGCATCACTGCACTCGAGTCCTGGGAAAGATGGTGGCATCATACGAGGCCATTCCATTCGGCAGGTTCCATGCGAGGACTTTCCAATGGGACCTACTGGACAAGTGGTCCGGGTCACATTTACAGATGCATTGGTTGATCACCCTGTCCCCCAGGGTCAGGGTATCACTCTTGTGGTGGCTGCAGAGTGCTCACCTTCTCGAGGGACGCAGATTCAGCATTCAGGGCTGGATCCTGGTGACCACAGACGCAAGCCTCCAAGGTTGGGGAGCAGTCACACAGGGAAGAAATTTCCAAGGTCTTTGGTCAAGTCAAGAGACTTGTCTTCACATCAACATCCTGGAACTAAGGGCCATATACAATGCCCTACGTCAAGCGGAGACCTTACTTTGCGACCAACCGGTTCTGATCCAGTCAGACAACGTCACCGCAGTGGCTCATGTAAACCGCCAAGGCGGCACAAGAAGCAGAGTGGCGATGGCACAAGCCACCAGAATTCTTTGCTGGGTGGAGAATCACGCAAGCGCACTGTCAGCAGTGTTCATTCCGGGAGTGGACAACTGGGAAGCAGACATCCTCAGCAGACACGACCTACATCCGGGAGAGTGGGGACTTCATCAGGAAGTCTTTGCACAGATTACAAGTCGGTGGGAACTGCCACAGATAGACATGATGCCGTCCCGGCTCAACAAAAAGCTACAGAGGTATTGCGCAAGGTCAAGAGACCCTCAGGCAGTAGCTGTAGACGCCCTAGTGACACCGTGGGTGTTCCGGTCGGTCTATGTATTTCCTCCTCTTCCTCTCATACCCAAGGTGTTGAGGATAATAAGACAAAGAGGAGTGAGAACAATCCTCATTGTTCCGGATTGGCCACGGAGGACCTGGTATCCGGATCTGCAGGAAATGCTCACAGAAGATCTGTGGCCTCTCCCTCTAAGACAGGACCTGTTGCATCAGGGGCCCTGTCTGTTCCAAGACTTACCGCAGCTGCGTTTGACGGCATGGCGGTTGAATGCCGGATCCTAGCATTCCGGTTGAGGTCATCCCTACGCTGATAAAGGCTAGGAAGGATGTAACGTTAAAACATTACACCGTATATGGCGAAATTATGTTTCTTGGTGTGAGGCCAGGAATGCTCCTACGAAAGAATTCCATCTGGGCCGTTTCCTTCACTTCCTACAAACTGGAGTGAATTTGGGCCTAAAATTAGGCTCTATTAAGGTCCAGATTTCGGCCTTATCCATTTTCTTTCAAAAAGAATTGGCTTCTCTTCCAGAAGTTCAGACTTTTGTAAAAGGAGTGCTGCATATTCAGCCTCCTTTTGTGCCTCCGGTGGCACCTTGGGACCTTAACGTGGTGTTAAGTTTTCTAAAATTACACTGGTTTGAACCACTTAAAACAGTGGAGTTAAAATATCTCACATGGAAGGTGGTCATGTTATTAGCCTTGGCTTCGGCTAGGCGAGTGTCGGAATTAGCGGCTTTGTCACATAAAAGCCCATATTTGGTATTTCATGTGGATAGAGCGGAATTGCAGACCCGTCCTCAATTCCTACCAAAAGTGGTCTCATCTTTTCATATGAACCAACCTATTGTGGTGCCTGTGGCTACGCGTGACTTGGAGGATTCCGAGTTACTTGATGTGGTTAGGGCTTTGAAAATTTACGTGGCCAGGACGGCTAGAGTCAGGAAAACTGAAGCGCTGTTTGTCCTGTATGCAACCAACAATATTGGTGCCCCTGCTTCAAAGCAGGCAATTGCACGCCGTATTTGTAACACGATTCAGCAAGCGCATTCTATGGCTGGATTGCAGTTACTGAAATCGGTCAAGGCCCATTCCACGAGGAAAGTGGGCTCTTCTTGGGCGGCTGCCCGAGGGGTCTCGGCACTACAGCTGTGTCAAGCTGCTACTTGGTCGGGTTCACACACCTTTGCAAAATACTATAAGTTTGATACCCTGGCTGAGGAGGAACTCATGTTTGCTCAATCGGTGCTGCAGAGTCATCCGCACTCTCCCGCCCGTTTTGGAGCATTGGTATAATCCCCATGGTCCTTACGGAGTCCCCAGCATCCTCTAGGACGTTAGAGAAAATAAGATTTTAAACCTACTGGTAAATCTTTTTCTCGTAGTCCGTAGAGGATGCTGGGCGCCCGTCCCAAGTGCGGACTACTTCTGCAATACTTGTATATAGTTATTGCTTCAATAAGGGTTATGTTATAGTTGCATCGGTCCTGCACTGATGCTATGTTGTTTTTTCATACTGATAACTGGGTAGTTTATCACAAGTTATACGGTGTGATTGGTGTGGCTGGTATGAATCTTGCCCTGGATTAACAAAATCCTTTCCTCATACTGTCCGTCTCCTCTGGGCACAGTTTCTCTAACTGTGGCATAGAGGGAGGAGCCAGTGCACACCCAGAACTAAAGTCTTTCTTAAAGTGCCCATGTCTCCTGTGGAGCCCGTCTATCCCCATGGTCCTTACGGAGTCCCCAGCATCCTCTACGGACTACGAGAAAAAGATTTACCGGTAGGTTTAAAATCTTATTTTCTACTTTATTCTTTTCTATCCTAGTTTATTACGACCAACTCTCATCCAAGGAGTTTGATATTCTACTACCTGCATGCAATTTAAATTGCTTAAATTGTTTATATGGTTGATTTGTCCTTCACAATCCATAATCTGCAACTTGGATGTACTTGTGTCATTGAAAATCTTATAATAAAAATGTATATACAGATACTCAACCTGTATATTGAAAAAAAAAAAGTTATAAGACATATGCATTCAATATTTGAAGAAACAAAATAAAATAAAGCTATCTATTGGGTTTCACTAACAAGCACATTGGAAGACTTGACTACTGTTAAAAGACATGCATTACATGGTATAGAGCCACAAACCACAATGTAGTAAAATAAAAACAAACTTACATGTGTATCAAACCTATGTGAGGCTTACATTGATAGTGCAAGATCAACACTCTATCAACTGTGCAAACTAGACTGCACATAAATGCCATAAAATTTATCTGAGATTTTAGTAAATAAGGCCCGTTGCTGTCCGGGTCACGCAGCCGTCACGGCCCGCCCCCATACGGTCCGGTCATGTCTGCGTTGTCCTGACTGTGCCCCCAAAATGGCGGCACAACGCCGCTGGCCCGACTCCTCCTGCCCAGTGACCGCCTCTGCCTGTCAATCAGGCAGAGGCGCTCACTGGGCAGAGACCTGATCTCCTGTTGTGTGAATATGCACAGCAGGGATCAGGTCTGAATTAGGCCCTATATACAGCTGTCAGTAAGGCAGGGATGTGCTGCTGCCAGTGAGGCAGGGATGTGCTGCTGGTAGTGAAGCAGTGATGTGCTGCTGTCAGTGAAGCAGTGCTGTGCTGCTGTCAGCGAGACAGGGATGTGCTGCTGTCAGCGAGGCAGGGATGTGCTGCTGTCAGCGAAGCAGGGATGTGCTGCTGTCAGCGAAGCAGGGATGTGCTGCTGTCAGCGAAGCAGGGATGTGCTGCTGTCAGCGAGGCAGGGATGTGCTGCTGTCAGCGAGGCAGAGATGTGCTGCTGTCAGTGAGGCAGGGATGTGCTGCTATAAGTGAGGTAGGGATGTGCTGCTGTCATTGAAGCAGGAATGTGCTGCTGCAGTGAGGCAGAGATATGCAGCCCACTATCTCCCTATCACCCCTGCCTGAGTCACACACTTTCCCTGTCACCCCTGCCTCAGTTACCCACTATCTCCCAGTCACCGCTGCCTCAGTCAACCACTATATCTGCGATCCCTGCCTCAGTCACCCACTATACCAGTCACCCCTGCTTTAGTCACCCACTGTCACCCTATCACCCCTGCTTCAGTCACCCACTATCCCTGTCAACCCTGCCTCAGTCACCCACTATCTCCCAGTCACCCCTGCCTCAGTCAGCCACTATCCCTGTCACCCCTGCCTCAGTCTCTTACTGTCCCTGTCACCCCTGCCACAGTCATCCACTATCTCCCTATCACCCCTGCCTTAGTCATTTATTATACCTGTCACCCACTTTCTTCCCATACTTACCCAACCCCTTCCTATCACCCCTCCCTCAGTAACCCACTATCTCCCTGTCACCCACTATCTCCCAGTCACCCCGGCCTCAGTCACCCACTATCTCCCACTCATACATGCTTCAGTCACCCACTATCTCCCAGTCATCCCTGCCTCAGTCACCTACTGACACCAGTGCAGACATTTCTGCTGCGGCCTCTCCACTCTCCAGCGTGAACGTCCTGACGACTGAGGAAATCCGCTTCCTAGTTGAGGACTCCGGGAATGAACACTGCCGATATTGCTGTCAGATGACTTTCTACCCAACTGAGGATTTTTGATACTTCCAGCTTTGCCATGCAGTTTCGAGTGCCGCCTTGATGATTTGTGTACACTACCGTGGTGGCGTTGTCAGATTGTACTTGAACAGGCTTGTTCTGTACTAGAGGCAGGGCCAGTGTCAATTAATTGAACACTGCCTGCAATTCCAGAATGTATATCAGGTGGAGAGATTCCTCCCTGGTCCACCGACCCTGTAGAAAGTGTTGCTCCAACACCATGGCCCAGCCCAAAAGACTGGCATCCATTGTCAGGAGGACACAGTTGGAGATCCAGAAGGGATGGCCCCTGCTCAACTGTTGGTCCTGTAGCCACCAGCTCAGTGTCAGACGAACCTCCGGAGTCAAGGAGATCATTTGAGACATCATCCGATGAGGCAGGCCGTCCCACTTGGAGAGGATTAACCTCTGCAGAGGGCGGTAATGAAATTGAGCGTACTCTACCATATCGAAAGCCGACACCATGAGGTCTAGTACTTGCATCGCCGTGTGTATCAACACTCTTGGGCGAGAGAGGACGATACTGTCCTGAATTTTCAGGACTTTCTCTGGAGACAGAAACAATTGTTGGCTGTGTGTGTCCAGCAGTGCCCCTAGGTGCACAATGTTCCGAGCAGGGACCAGCGAGGACTTTTTTCAGTTGATGAGCCACCCGTGGACTTTTAGGAATTGGACCGCCAGTTCCAGATAACTGTGGAGAACCTCTTGGGAGTTCACCAGGATCAGCAAGTCGTCCAGATTTGGCAGGATCCTGATTCTCTGATGGTGAAGGGTCGTCATCACGGCCATGACCTTGGTGAATATCCGAGGTGCCGTGGCCAAACCAGAAGGCAGGACTTGAAATCCAAAAACAAACCAGGCACAACACTGCTTAGCTTCCATCATCAGATGAGATTAGACCAGTGGCGTAACTACTGCCCCCGCAGTCCTCGCGGTGGCTTGGGGGCGAGGGGCTGCGGGGGCACCACTGATTTACAGCAGACTGACATGCGGACGAGCGTCCGCATGTCAGTCTGTAGTCTCCTTCCCTCCGCCGCTTTTTGGAGGGACACGGAGGGCACACAGCGCGCCTCCCTGTGTCCCTCCTGCTGCATCATCTCCGGCGACCGCGGGTCTAATAGGGGGAAGTGCCGTCCGTGAGCTCTAATTGGCTCACGAACCGGCACTTCCCCCTATTAGACCCGCGGCCGCCAGAGATGATGCAGCAGGAGGGACACAGGAGAGACGAGCTGTGCCCTCCGTGTCCCTCCAAAAAGCGACGGCGGGGGGGGGGGTAAATATCTGGCACTGGGGGCATATATGGCACGGGGGGGGGGAGGAATATCTGGCACTGGGGCATTTCTGGCACTGGGGGGAATATCTGGCACTGGGGGCATATCTGGCACTGGGGGGGATATCTGGCACTGGGGCATATATGGCACTGGGGGGGGGGTATCTGGCACTGGGGGCATATATGGCACGGGGGGCATATATGGCACTGGGGGGAATATCTGGCACTGGGGGCATATATGGCACTGGGGGGGAATATCTGGCACTGGGGGCATATGTGTACCTGGCACATGGGGGGGGGACTATATTTGGCACTGGGGCATGTAAGTACCTGGCACCGTGGGGGAATATCTGGCACTGGGGACATATGTAGCACTGGGAGCACAGCCCTAGCAACAAGGACTACCTCCTAGCAACGAGCATGACACCCAGTGCATGAAACATCTGGCAACGAGCATGACACCCAGTGCATGAAACACCTGGCAACGAGCATGACACCCAGTGCATGAAACCCCTGGCAACGAGCATGACACCCTGAGCATGAAAACCCCTGGCACCGTGCATGGAACCAAGAGCATGAAACCCCTGGCAACGAGCATGACACCCAGTGCATGAAACCCCTGACAACGAGCAGGTAATTGAAAAGTAATTAGAAGCCTTACTGTAGGACTTAATGTGTAATGGGCATTACGGTGTGTGGCATAATGTATCACGGACATTGCGGTGTGTGTCATAATGTGTCGCAGGCATTACGGTGTATGGTATACTATATCGCGGGCATTGTGATATGTGGTATAATGTCTCAGGGTCATTGCAGTGTGTGGCATAATGTATCACGGACATTGCGGTGTGTGTCATAATGTGTCAGGCATTACGGTGTGTGGTATACTATATCACGGGCATTGTGGTATGTGGTATAATGTCAGGGTCATTGCAGTGTGGCATAATACATAACGGGCATTGCGATGTGTGGCATAGGGTATAACGGGCAGGGCATTGCGGTATGTGTCACAGGCATTACGGTGTATGGTATACTATATCACGGGCATTGTGGTATAATGTCTCAAGGTCATTGCAGTGTGTGGCATAATGTGTCACAGGCATTGTATGTGCTATAATGTATCGGGCATTGCAGTGTGTGGCATAATGTATCACGGACATTGCGGTGTGTGTCATAATGTGTCACAGACATTGTATGTGCTATAATGTATCAGGGGCATTGCAGTGTGTAGCATAATGTATAACGGGCATTGCGATTCCTGTCATAATGTGTCACAGGCATTACGGTGTGTGGCATAATGTGTCACAGACATTACGGTGTGTGGCATAATGTGTCGGGGGCATTACAGTGTGTGCATATTGTGTCGTGTATTATTGTGTGCGGCATAATGTCTAAGGGCCATTGCAGTATGTGGCATAATGTATACTGGGCATTACTATAAGGAGGAAAAATGACAAATAATGTAAGGGGCATGAATCAGGATTATTTTTCTTTCCTGTGGTGGCCAACGTATGGGCGTGCAGGTTGCAAAACTGGGGTATAAGGTAGTCTTTTCCTGCAATGCCACGCCCCTTTATGCGAAACCACGCCCACTCCAACAAAACCACGCCCCTTTTTTGACGCGCGCGCCTTAGGCGAGCGCATATTTATCCCTTTCTTGCTCCCAATTATGGAGCATGAAGGGGGGGGGGGGGGCGCCGAAGAATTTTTTGGCTTGGGGGAGAAAAATTTCTAGTTACGCCACTGGATTGGACATATCCAGTGTGATGCGGCTGTAGATGATTTTTGCTGTTTCTAACTTCTACATCAATGAATAAGTTTCAAAATAGAATGCATCAAGAGAACGGTGTTGGTAGTATAAAACTACCTACAGCACCTGGTATTCCCAGGTGGTCTCACATCCAAGAACAAACCAGGCCTAAGATCAGGTGATATTGGGCATATACAGTGTGGTGTGGCTGTAGATGAGCTTAGTGGTTTCAGTTAGAGTTCTTCTACTTCTAACTACTCGTACATAAATGAATAAGCGGACGATTTATTAAACCTGGTGAAATGATAATTTGCATGGTGATAAAGTACCAGCCAATCAGCTCCTAATTGCCATGTCACAGGCTGGGTTTGAAAAATGACAGTTAGGAGCTGACTGGCTGGTACTTTATCACCTTGCACTTTATCAGTTCACCAGGCTTAATAGATCTGCCCCAATGTTTCAAAATGGAATGCATCAAGAGAACGGTGTTGGTATTGTAAAAATACACACAGCTCCTGGTATTTCCTGGTGGTCTCCCATCCAAGTACTAAAACCAGGACCAACACTGCTTAGCTTCCATGATCAGGAGAGATTGGGCAAATCCAGTGTGCTGTGGCTGTAGATGAGCTCGTGGTTTCTGTTAGAGCTTTTCTACTTCTAACTTCTGGTACATAAAAGAATATGTGTAAAAATTAAATGTACAGTACCAAGAAAAGGGTGTTGGTAGTTTAAAAACACCTAAAGAATCTGATAATACATGGATGGGAGACTGCTTGGTAGTAACAAAGTCCAATACTGCTTTGCTTCAAAGATCAAATGAGATTGGGCATATCCAGTGTGGTGTGGCTTTAGATAGGCTTTGTGGTTTCTGTTAGAGCTCTTCTACTTCTAACTACTGGTACATTAATGAATATGTATAAGGTTGTAGTTTATCCAATATCCCTTTACTACCTTACCTCCCCCCCCCTCCCCTCCCCTCCCCTCCTTATAGCTTCCTTTGTTCTCTCCTCCTCGTGTGTGCGTTATTTGTTTTCTCATACGTCCTAGAGGATGCTGGGATCACATTAAGAACCATGGGGTATAGACGGGATCCGCAGGAGACATGGGCACTTTAAGACTTTCAAAGGGTGTGAACTGTCTCCTCCCACTATGCCCCTCCTCCAGACTCCAGTTTTAGAATTGTGCCCAGTGAGACTGGATGCACTACAGGGGAGCTCTACTGAGTTTCTCTGAAAAGACTTATGTTAGTTTTTCTTATTTTCAGGGAGGCTGCTGGCAACAGTCTCCCTGCTTCGTGGAACTTAGGGGAGAGAAGTATGACCAACTTCTAGTGAGTTCAATGGCTCTGCTTCTGGCTGACAGGACACCATTAGCTCCTGAGGGTGCTGATCGCTGGGTACGCCTAGATGCCCACTCCCGTAGCCTGCCATCACCCCCTTACAGAGCCAGAAGTCAGAAGACAGGCGAGTAGCAGAAGAACAGAAGACTTCTTCTCCAGTGACGGCATTCTGAGTTACCACGCAGCGAGCGGAATGCTGTGCGCCATGCTTCCACACACACACAGGCACTGCAGGGTGCAGGGCATGTGGGTGGGTGGGGGGGGGGGCACCCTGGGCAGCATAAATTCCTCACAAAAGGCTGGCAAAAGTGGACATTAGTGCCTGGGCACTGTCCTTACCCCGCCAGCGTAATTAATTATTTGTTTCTGAGCGGGACAGAAGCGTGCCATTACAGCGGCGGGGCTTCTTCCTCACCTCACCAGCACATCTATAGAGCGTTACAAGTCTATCACTATAGAGTTTATTATTTCCCAGACTGTGTACTTTTGGCGCTGGGTTGTGAGCTGAAAAATCCTCTCTGTCCCTCTGACAGATTTACTGTAGGTCTATCCCCCATAAGCCGATGTGTCTGTGGGTACTTGGTACATGTGTGTCAACATGTCGGTGGCTGAATGTTTTTCCCAAGAGGAAACTATATTAGGAATGCAGACATATGATGGTGGCCCTGTTGGCACCAGCAATAACTGACTGGGTGAAAGTTTCAATAATATCAGAGTGAGGTTGGATAAATCTGTGTCCCAGACACAGACGTAGAGAATAGATGTGATGTTCATGGCTATGCTTCTTTTCCCTCAGGCCCGCAAAAATGTTACTACACACTGATACTGACTCGGATACTGATTCCTATGTCGACCATAATATTTCCTGATTAGATCCAATATTGGCAAGGAGCATTCAGTACATGATTGTGGATATTAAGGACATATTAACATCACTGAGGACCCTGCTGTTCCTGACAAAGGGGTCTATATGTATGTATATATAGATATATAATGAAAGCTGATGTAACGTTCCTCCATCTCTGTTTGAGAAAGTCTGGGCCAGCTCGACAAGATGGTTTCAAATCCCCAAAAGGTTTCCGATTGTTTATTCATTTCCTGCTGCGGACAGAATAAAGTGGGAGTCACCCCCTGTTCTGCACGGGGCCCTGTCACAAATCCAGCGGATCGTATGCAGGAAGCTACATTATTTCTAGTTATGTAACCACGGGTACATTACTTAGACCTGCCATTACATGCGCATGGGTGAGAAGTAGTATTCAAGAATTGGTCGAATACCTTGTCTTCCGATATAGATATCTTGGAGAGATGGGATACTCCTTACGTTGGATCATATCAAGGACACTGCAGCATACTTACGACTGCAAGGGATATAGGACTCTTGAGTTCACGGGCCAATTTCATGGCAGTCTCGGATAGGAGGGCATTGTGGATTCACCAAGGGAATGCTGATGCTGACTCCAAGAAGAAAGGGAGTCTCTTCCCTATGACGGTGAAGCCTTGTTTGGCAACGGCCTAGTTAATTTGATCTCGGCAGCTCCCGCAGGTAAGTCAACCTTCTTGCCCTATGTTCCCTCTCAACGGATGAAGACGCATCATTGTCTAACGCAGTCATTTTGTCCCAATAGATATGCAAGAAGTTAAGATTCCCCTTTCTTTGCAGGTAGAGGAAGGAGAAGAGGGAAGAGGTCTGTAGCCTCTTCAAGATCGCAGGAGCAGAGATCGTCCTCTGCTTCTGCCAAATCCACTGCATGACGCTGGGGCTCTCTTGCAGGAGCCCACACCAGTGGGGGCACGTCTAAAACACTTCAGTCAGTTCTGGATTAATTTGGACCTGGACTCGTGGGTTTTACAAATAGTGTCACAAGGGTACAAACTGGGGTTTCAAGACGTTCCCCCTCACCGATTGTTCAAATCGGCCTTAGTCAGCAGGGAGAAGGTTTTTATTCAAGCCTCTTCGTGCTCCCGAAGCCGGACGGCTCAGTCAGACCAATCTTAAATCTGAAATCCCTCAATTTCTACCTAAAGAAATTCAATTTCAAGATGGAATCTCTCAGGGTAGGGATCTCCAGTCCGGAGGAAGGAGATTTCATGGTTTTGGTAGACATAAGGATGCCTAATTACATGTTCCCGTTTAGCCACTGCATCAAGCTACCTGAGGTTTGCAATTCAGGATTGTCATTACCAATTTCAGACGTTGCCATTTGGTCTGTCCACGGCTCCGAGGATTTTCACCAGGGTGATGGTGGAAATGATGGTTCTCCTTCGCAAGCAAGGAGTCACAATTATGCCGTACTTGGATGATCTCCTGATAAAGGCGAGATCCAGGGACCAGTTGGTGCAAAACATCTACTCTCCCTGACAGTTCTTCAACAACATGGTTGGCTCCTAAACTTGCCAAAATCGCAGTTGGTCCCAATGACGCGGGATTTGTTTCTGGGAGTCATACTGGACACAGAAGAGGCTTTCTTCCAGTGGAAAGGCTATGGAGTTCCAGAGTCTGGTCAAACAAATTCTGAAACCAGCAAGAGTGTTAATCCATCAATGCATTCTGTTGCTGGGGAAGATGGTTGCGGCCTACGAGGCCATTCAGTTTGGCAGGTTCCATGCCAGAGTGTTCCAGTGGGACCTGTT
Organism: Pseudophryne corroboree; assembly: GCF_028390025.1. Lineage (NCBI taxonomy): Eukaryota > Metazoa > Chordata > Amphibia > Anura > Myobatrachidae > Pseudophryne > Pseudophryne corroboree. The sequence continues at coordinate 555,607 of NW_026968254.1, read as the reverse complement.
GGACAAGTGGTCCGGATCCCACCTACACATGCACCGGAGGATAATCCTGTCTTCCAAGACCAGAATCTTACTCCATTGGTGGCTGCACAGTTCTCACCTCCTAGAGGGGCGATGGTTCGGGATCCAGGACTGGATCCTAGGGACCATGGATGCAACCCTCCGAGGCTGGGGAGCAGTCACACAGGGGGAAAACATCCAAGGAAGATGGTCAAGTCAGGAAAGTTTTCTCCACATAAATGTTCTGGAGTTAAGGGCCATTTAATAACTGCAGACACAGTACGCACTGGGACGGGTGCCCAGCATCCTCTACGGACTAAGAGAAAAGGATTTACCGGTAGGTATTAAAATCCTATTTTCTCTAACGTCCTAGAGGATGCTGGGGACTCCGTAAGGACCATGGGGATAGATAGGCTCCGCAGGAGACATGGGTACTTTAAGAAAGACTTTAGTTCTGGGTGTGCACTGGCTCCTCCCTCTATGCCCCTCCTCCAGACCTCAGTTTGATACTGTGCCCAGTGGAGACTGGGTGCTTTTCAGGAGCTCTCCTGAGCTTTCTGACAGAAAGTATTTTGTTAGGTTTTTAATTTTCAGGGAGCACTGCTGGCAACAGACTCCCTCATCGAGGGACTGAGGGGAGAGAAGCAGCCCTACTCTCTGAGTTGCAAGGTCCAGCTTCTTAGGCTACTGGACACCATTAGCTCCAGAGGGATTGGTAAGCAGGATCTCACCCTCGCCGTCCGTCCCAGAGCCGCGCCTCCGTCCCCCTTGCAGAGCCGGAAGATAGAAGCCGGGTGAGTTTGAGAAGAAAAGAAGACTTCAGAGGCGGCAGAAGACTTCATGATCTTCACTGAAGTAACGCACAGCACTGCAGCTGTGCGCCATTGCTCCCATACACCTCACACACTCCGGTCACTGTAAGGGTGCAGGGCGCAGGGGGGGGGGGGCACCCTGGGCAGCAATATAAACCTCTTTTTGGCAAAAATATAACACATATACAGCGGGGCACTGTATATATGTATGAGCCCCCGCCAATTTTACAGTTTAAGCGGGACAGAAGCCTGCCGCCGAGGGTGCGGGGCTTCTCCCTCAGCACTCACCAGCGCCATTTTTTCTTCACAGCACCGCTGAGAGGAAGCTCCCCGGACTCTCCCCTGCTTATACCACGGTAGACAAGAGAGTTGAAAAGAGGGGGGGGGCACATAATTTGGCGCAAATTACATACAGCAGTACTACTGGGCAAACATTAAGTTACTGTGTATTCCTGGGTTATATAGCGCTGGGGTGTGTGCTGGCATACTCTCTCTCTGTCTCTCCAAAGGGCCTTGTGGGGAAACTGTCTTCAGAAAAAGCATTCCCTGTGTGTGTGGTGTGTTGGTACACGTGTGTCGACATGTCTGAGGAAGAAGGCTATATTAGAGAGGAGCAGGAGCAAATGAATGTGGTGTCTCCGCCGACAGCTGATTGGATGGATATGTGGAATGTTTTAAATGCTAGTGTAAACTCATTGCACAAAAGATTAGACAAGGCTGAAGCTTTGGGACAGTCAGGGTCTCAACCCATGCCTGATCCTATGTTGCAGGGACTGTCAGGGTCTCATAAGCGCCCACTATCCCAGATTGTTGACACAGATACAGACACGGATTCTGACTCCAGTGTCGATTACGATGATGCAAAGTTACAGCCAAAATTGGCAAAATCCATTCGATATATGATTATGGCAATAAAAGATGTTTTGCACATCAGAGAGGAACCCCCTGTCCCTGACAAGAGGGTACATATGTACATGGTGAAAAAGCCTGAGGTAACCTTTGAGGGGGTCACACGAGCTGAACGAGTTATGTGAAAAAGCTTGGGAATCTCCAGATAAAAGACTGCAGATTTCCAAAAGGATTCTTATGGCGTATCCTTTCCCATCAATGGATAGGTTACGATGGGAATCCTCCCCTAGGGTGGACAAAGCATTAACACGATTATCCAAGAAGGTAGCCCTCCCGTCCCAGTATACGGCTACCCTCAAAGAGTCTGCTGACCGCAAACAGGAGATTACCCTGAAGTCCATTTATACACATTCAGGTACCTTACTCAGACCGGCAATTGCGTCGGCCTGGGTGTGTAGTGCTGTAGCGGCATGGACGGATACCTTATCTGAGGGGATGGATACCCTAGATAAGGATACTATTTTATTGACCCTGGGGCATATAAGAGATGCTGTCCTATATATGTGTGTATGCAAACTACAGGTGGTGCTGCAGGGCTCACACCCTTTTACTTGTCTTGTAGAGCAACTCTGGAGCTGTTTCTGGGTCCAGCTGCTGCAAGAAATCAGCTTGAATGCTTCAGGGGCTGGGGCATGGCCAACATGAGCCCACACTGATGGGGGGTGGGGGTGTATAAAGCGATTTAGGGGTCATCCAAGCGCAACCCCACAAAGGCCGCCATGCCCTGCGTGACCCTTTTCTCTTTTCATATGCAGACGAGGGTTGCAGCCAACTATGCCCACTGCTTGGATGACATCACTATATGCAAATCCATCTGCTGCAGGCCTTCCCCCAGGAATGCTTGCAGTAGTTGTTGCATTTGGTTTGTTGTTTGGGGGTGCTTCAGTATTAGGCAGCCTTCTGCCCTCCCACATTCGTCTGAAAATGTGTTCTCCCTGCAGTTGTTGTTCCCAGATGAGAGTTCCCTTGTGCTTCCTCAGTTGAATCTCCTTAACTTGACAGGGGTGTGCCCGAGCAGCCGCCCTCCACAGCCCTATCCCAACACATACTTATCTTGCATATGAGATCTCTTGATCATGAAGATAGTTCTCACAGGGTGAGGTTCATCCATTACATTTTAAAGTAGGAAGGTACAAATTACATATTCAAATTACATATATGTGCTGGATTCAAATGTTTTCCCTCCTTCCTTTCTCAATTGTGCCCATCAGCAGCTATTCTAATGTTGCTGCCAATGGGTGTGACGCATTCATTTCTTCTGTGGGGTACACTGGACTCCACAAGGATTCACATTGTATATGTACACCAGAGTAGGATCTTGATCTGAGGCACCAACAGGCTCAAAGCTTTTGACTGTTCCCAAGATGCTCAGCGCCCCCTCCTCTATAACCTCGCTTCCATGAACAGGGAGCTCAGTTTGTAGTTGGTGCCTTCAGTAGCAGGCCACTTAACAGGGGGCTGCCTCAGGCAGCCTATTCTTAGCTATTAATTTTGGCAAGAAAAGAAGAACTTTTTTTATAAGAATCTACAAGGGCTGCAGCAGGCTAGGTCTAATAGACCTCTTTACTGCAGCTCCATCACTCCCAGTGGCGCAGTATACTCCCGTGCCCCGGTTGCTGGGTCACTGCAGCGGAGGCTCCGGTTTCTTCCTAAGGTCAGTCACACACACACCGCCCTCCGGGATCACGAGGCCGCTGATGGGGGCGGGCCGTGTGCGCACTGGCGTGGACACTGATTACTGGGCAGCCGCTCCACTAGCCACCAGGGACAGTTAAGGAGCACAGCTCTGGGGTTTTTTCTCCTATATTAACCCCATTTTGTACTACCCGCAGTGCATTGTGATAGGTAATGGGGCCTGATTCAGGTTGGATCGCAATCCAACTGCAAAAACTGCTAAGAGCATACGCCTGCATTTTCTGCGGCACCCCGCAGATAATGCGATCACCTCTGCCTGTGAATCGGTGAAGGGGGGGGGGGAGGGGGGTCAACAACACTCCATTTCCAAGTCGGAGATGGAGCGGTGCGGGGGCACGGCTTCAAAATGGGGTCGGCAACGGAGAAACAGGAGGCGTGGTCAGAGCAGCTGCAGACATCACATGGGCCGGACTCTGCCAGTGGAGCCCCAGCGTCATGAGGTAGATTTTGTAGAGGCCGGGGAGGACTTCTGTTCCTGGGAACTAGCTGTGTTGTGCAGCTTTATTCCTCTGCCCCTACCTCTGGCAAGAAAGGACGCACCTCGCACTTTCTTGTTTCTTTGTGACCAAAAGGACTGCATTTGATAATGCGGAGCGTTCTTATGCTGTGAGGGAACATAAGGTAAAAAATTTGATTTTCCAACTGTAGCTGTGCGTGTTAATGCTTTGTCCATCCTACGGGAGGATTTCCATCGTAACCTATCCGTTGATGAAAAAGGATACGCCATAAGAATCCTTTTGGAAATCTGCAGTCTTTTATCTGGAGATTCCCAAGCTTTTTCACATAACTCGTTCAGCTCGTGTGACCCCCTCAAAGGTTACCTCAGGCTTCTTTCCCTTGTACATATGTACCCTCTTGTCAGGGACAGGGGGTTCCTCTGTGATGTGCAAAACATCTTTTATTGCCATAATCATATATCGAATGGATTTTGCCAATTTTGGCTGTAACTTTGCATCATCGTAATCGACACTGGAGTCAGAATCCGTGTCGGTATCTGTGTCAACAATCTGGGATAGTGGGCGCTTATGAGACCCTGACAGTCCCTGCAACATAGGATCAGGCATGGGTTGAGTCCCTGACTGTCCCAAAGCTTCAGCCTTGTCTAATCTTTTGTACAATGAGTTTACACTAGCATTTAAAACATTCCACATATCCATCCAATCAGGTGTCAGCGGAGACACCACATTCATTTGCTCCCGCTCCTCTCTAATATAGCCTTCTTCCTCAGACATGTCGACACACGTGTACCGACACACCACACACACAGGGAATACTTTTTCTGAAGACAGTTTCCCCACAAGGCCCTTTGGAGAGACAGAGAGAGAGTATGCCAGCACACTCCCCAGCGCTATATAACCCAGGAATAACACAGTAACTTAATGTTTGTCCAGTAGCGCTGCTGTATGTAATTTGCGCCGAATTATGTGCCCCCCCTCTCTTTTCAACCCTCTTCTCTACCGTGGTATAAGCAGGGGAGAGTCCGGGGAGCTTCCTCTCAGCGGTGCTGTGGAAAAAAAATGGCGCTGGTGAGTGCTGAGGGAGAAGCCCCGCCCCCTCGGCGGCGGGCTTCTGTCCCGCTTAAACTGTAAAATTGGTGGGGGCTCATACATATATACAGTGCCCAGCTGTATATATGTTATATTTTTGCCAAAAAGAGGTTTATATTGCTGCCCAGGGCGCCCCCCCTGCGCCCTGCACCCTTATAGTGACCGGAGTATGTGAGGTGTATGGGAGCAATGGCGCACAGCTGCAGTGCTGTACGCTACCTCAGTGAAGATCATGAACTCTGTGGAGCCCGTCTATCCCCATGGTCCTTACGGAGTCCCCAGCATCCTCTAGGACGTTAGAGAAACTAGGATTTTAATACCTACCGGTAAATCCTTTTCTCTTAGTCTGTTGAGGATGCTGGGCACCCGTCCCAGTGTGTACTGTGTCTGCAGTTATTAAATGGCCCTTAACTCCAGAACATTTATGTGGAGACAACTTTCCTGACTTGACCATCTTCCTTGGACGTTTTCCCCCTGTGTGACTGCTCCCCAGCCTCGGAGGGTTGCATCTGTGGTCCCTAGGATCCAGTCCTGGATCCCGAACCATCGCCCCTCAAGGAGGTGAGAACTGTGCAGCCACCAATGGAGTGAGATTCTGGTCTTGGAAGACAGGATTATCCTCCGGTGCATGTGTAGGTGGGATCCGGACCAATTGTTCAACAGGTCCCACTGGAACACTCTGGCATGGAACCTGCCAAACTGAATGGCCTCGTAGGCCACAACCATCTTCCCCAGCAACTGAATGCATTGATGGATTAACACTCTTGCTGGTTTCAGAATTTGTTTGACCAGACTCTGGATCTCCATAGCCTTTCCACTGGAAGAAAACCTCTTCTGTGTCCAGTATGTGTTATGATTCCAGCACTCTGGTCAGAGAAGATCTTATGGCAAGGACCGGAGCACTGGAACGGAATGCTGGGGAAGGGAGCAGGACAGGAAAATAGCCCCTGGCGCCCTAACTCTGTTGTCTCACCCGTGTTGTCAGAAATCCCCTGCGAGACTATGGTTTCTTGAGCCCTTGGCAGCCGCGTTTGAAGGGCGGATCATGTATGCCCAACTTCGATGCCCCCCGGTCTTAATGAGAGACAAAGGGAAACCCGAGACAGGGTGATAACAAGAGGCCCTCTAACTAAACAACCAGGCCAGGGGATAAGCAAACTCAAAACTATAATATGTGCGGAGAAACCGCCAGGAAAAAGGACAACCAAAATATCCACTTGTCCAATTCTCCTACCCGGCACCGCCGAGTACCAGAGAGGACTTGTGGAAGCGGAACCCTCCGCAAATGCTACAAACACAAAATATAAAAGGTAAAGTGGCTGAGCCGCAACACACGGCAGAGCCGCAACTCACGAACACCACTGGATATAAAACGGTGATCAGTCAGGACTCCAGGGAACCAAACGACCTCTTGGGATGAGATGACAACTCCCGAATACCGGACTTCTGCGGACTGGAATGACCGGATACAGCAGGACTGGAAACAGACTCTCAGCAAACAAAGGCAGCATGCAGGAAGCTATTACCGGCATCTGTGAGAAGCCCTGGGAGTGTATTTAACAAGGAGTCCTCCAATCAGCTGCTAATGGCTGATTAGAATAAATGCCGTGCAGCTGCCTTGCTGCACGGCCAGAGAGCAGGTGAATATCTTAATTTCCTAAAGCCTAGAAACGGGGAACGCGGTCCGCCAGTGGCGTCCCCGTTGCAAGGGTCCGTGCAGCTCAGCGCGCCCGGCGTCTAGCGTTGCTAGGGAGCCGGCGGCTGTACGTGCACGGCATCTCTAGTTGCTAGGCGCCGGGCCGCGCAGACCATCAAGCGGACCCCGGCGCCTAACAGTACCCCCCCCTTGAGGAGGGGTCAAGGAACCCCTAAAGCCAGGTTTCTGAGGAAATTCCCGAAAAAATGCCCTCTTGAGCCTCGGGGCATGAAGATCCTTATCCAGGACCCAAGACCTTTCCTCCGGACCATAGCCTTTCCAGTGAACCAGAAAATACAGCCGATCCCGGGACAATTTGGAATCGAGAACCTTCTCTACCATGAACTCCTGTTGTCCCTGTACATCCACTGGAGATCTACCCTGAGAGATCTTCCGAGGAAATCTACTGGAAGAAACGTATTGTTTCAACAGGGAACAATGAAACGTATTTCCAATCCTGAGAGATCTTGGTAAACGTAACCGAAAGGCAACTGGGTTGACTCTTTTAATAATAAGAAATGGCCCAATAAATTTGGGTCCCAGTCTAGCTGAGGATTGTCGAAGCCTGATGTTGCGAGTCGACAACCACACCCTATCTCCCACCTTAAAAGTGCAAGGACGTCGGAGCCTGTCAGAAAATTTCTTCTCTCGAAAAGCCGCTTTTCTGAGAGCAAGGTGCACCTTTTTCCAAATGGCTCTGAGATGGGAGGTTAAGGTAAGCGAGAAGACTGAGGAATGATGAAAAAAAGAATTAGCTCTGGGGTGAAAACCAAAAACTGAAAAGAATGGAGACTCTTTAGTGGAGGAATGACAAGAATTATTGTAAGCAAATTCAGCCAACTGAAGAAACTCGGACCAATCATTCTGGAGTTTGGCTGAATACAAGCGCAAATATTGTTTCAATGATTGGTTAACTCGTTCGGTTTGCCCGTTGGATTGTGGGTGGTAACCGGATGTTAACGACAATTTCATCTTCAATGAGGCACAAAAACATTTCCAGAATTGTGCGATGAATTGTGGACCCCGATCAGAAACAATATCAGTAGGCAACCCATGAAGCCTGAATACATGGCGGAGAAACAAAACTGCCAACCCTTGGGCAGAAGGCAATCGGGGAAGAGCAATAAAATGAGCCATTTTACTAAAACGGTCCACTACCACCCATATGACTCGGAATCCGGCTGAAAGGGGAAGGTCAACCACAAAATCCATGGAAATATGAGACCACGGCCTGAGAGGAACATTTAAGGGCATAAGTTGCCCGATGGGCAAGGAACGGGGAACCTTATGCTGTGCACAAACCTGACATGAATAAACAAATTCCTTGACGTCTTTAGAAAGACCAGGCCACCATACTGAGCGAGAGACTAACTCCAATGTCTTAGAGACTCCTGGATGCCCTGAAACTTTGTTATCATGGAATTCCGTTAAAACAGTAACTCTCAAAAACTCAGGGACGTAAAGACGACCAGCAGGAGTAATTCTAGGAGCTTGGTGTTGAAGCTGTTTTAACTGGGTAAATAAATCTTGTGTGAGGCCCGCCCAGATGACCGAAGATGGAAGTATGGGGGTAACAGGATTGTTATTGTGAACCGGAAGAAAGCTATGTGACAGGGCATCAGCCTTAGTATTCTTGGAACCAGGCCTGAAAGTGATTATAAATTTGAAACGCGTAAAAAATAATGCCCAACGTGCCTGCCGGGCATTAAGCCGCTTAGCCGATTCAATGTATTGCAGGTTCTTATGGTCAGTCAATACCGAAATAGTATGTTTTGCTCCCTCCAGCCAATGCCTCCACTCCTCGAAAGCCCATTTTACCGCCAGTAACTCCCGATTACCAACATCATAGTTGGATTCAGCGGAGGAGAATTTCCTGGACATAAAGGCACAAGGATGTAACTCCAGAGACTCCGGATCCTTTTGAGAAAGGATAGCCCCCACTCCAACCTCCGAGGCATCAACCTCCACCACAAAGGGCAATTCCGGATTAGGATGTCTGAGGACTGGAGCCGAGACAAAGGCTTGTTTCAAGGCCCGGAAGGACAACTCAGCTTCACGTGACCAGTTGGTAGGATCCGCTCCTTTCTTTGTCAGAGCTACAATGGGAGCAACCAGGTCAGAAAAAGAATGAATGAACCTCCTATAATAATTCGCAAACCCTAAAAAACGCTGAATTGCTTTTAAATTGGTGGGTTGCGCCCAACTAAGGATGGCCTGGAGTTTCTTTGGTTCCATGGAAAATCCCTGAGGGGAAATTATGTACCCTAAAAAAGATACTTCCGTGACATGAAACTCACACTTCTCCAGCTTGGCATATAAATGATTCTCACATAACTTTTGAAGAACCAGACGCACCTGGGTAACATGTTGTTCCATTGATTTAGAAAAAATCAGGATGTCGTCTAAGTAAACGACCACGAATTTCCCTAGGAAGTCACGGAGCACATCGTTAATGAGGTCTTGAAAAACTGCCGGAGCATTGGACAGGCCGAACGGCATCACCAGGTATTCGTAGTAACCCGACTGAGTACTGAAGGCCGTTTTCCACTCATCTCCAGATTTAATTCGGATGAGGTTGTACGCTCCTCTAAGGTCAATTTTAGAAAAAAATCACAGCAGAACGTAACTGATCAAAGAGTACAGAAATCAACGGCAAAGGATAGGTGTTTTTAACTGAGATCTTATTCAGGGCTCTAAAATCAATGCAAGGTCTAAGCGAGCCATCCTTTTTCTCCACAAAGAAGAAGCCTGCACTTAAAGGAGATTTTGATGGTCTAATAAATCCTTTCTCAAGGCTCTCCTTTACATAATCATTCATAGCCGCAGTTTCTGGCCCGGATAATGCATATAATCTTCCCTTTGGCAATGCGGCACCAGGAATTAACTCAATAGCACAATCATAAGGCCGATGGGGAGGCAGAATGTCCGCATTGCCTTTGGAGAAAACATCAGCAAACTCCTGGTATTCCACCGGAATGAGTTCTGGAATGATAGCTGCTACTCTGACTGGAAACGTGATACATTCCTTATCACAAAAAGTACCCCAATGTGAAATCTCCCCCGACCGCCAATCAATGGTGGGATTATGAAAGGCCAGCCAAGGGTGACCCAGAACAACTGGAACTGCTGGGCAATGTGTAAGAAAGAACTCGATTTTCTCGGAATGTAGAGCTCCTACTGTAAGTAGTACAGGGGGTGTACGGAGAGAAATAATCCCATTAGACAGCGGACTCCCATCTAAGCCATGCATGGTGACACACCTACCCAAAGGTAACTGAGGAATGCCTAAGGCCTTAGCCCAAGTTAAATCCATAAAGTTTCCTGCAGCTCCACTGTCAACAAAAGCCGACACCGAAGAACTGAGGCTGCCAAAGGAAACTTTAACTGGGACTAAAAGGGAGTTATTCGAGGAGATAAGCTGCAGACCTAGGTGAACCCCCTCACAATTCACCTGGTCAAAGCATTTCCCGACTTGTTCGGACAATTACGAGCAAAATGTCCCTTACCCCCACAGTACAGACAAAGACCAGAATTTTGCCTTCTGGCTCTTTCTTCAGGAGACAGCCGGGAGAGACCCATCTGCATGGTCTCCTCTACGTCTTCAGGAATGGAATATACACACGGACTTGACCTTACAGGTGCTCCTTTTTCAGCCCTCCGCTTTCTGAGACGACGATTAATCTTAATAGAAAGCTCCATGAGTTTATCAAGAGTCTCAGGAGCGGGGTACTGAAGGAGACTGTCTTTTATAGACTCTGATAAGCCGAGGCGAAACTGACTGCGCAGGGCTGGGTCATTCCAGCCACAGTCGTTCGACCAACGGCGAAACTCCGTACAATAAACCTCTGCAGGATTTCTACCCTGTCTGAGAGCGCGCAACTGACTTTCAGCGGACGCCTCTCTATCAGGGTCATCATACAAGAGCCCTAAAGACTCAAAAAAAGCGTCAACTGACAACAATGCCGGATCCTCTGCTCTTAAACCAAATGCCCAGGTCTGAGGATCCCCCTGGAGCAAAGAAATAATAAACCCGACCCGCTGAGATTCAGTACCCGAGGAAGTCGGTCTTAAACGAAAATAAAGTTTACAGGATCCTTTAAAATTAAAAAACTCTTTTCTATCACCAGAAAAACGGTCAGGCAAATGCATCTTTGGTTCAGGGACTACCCTTGGGGAAGCTCGCAAAAGATCTTCCTGCGACTTCACCCGAAGAGAAAGATCCTGAACCATCTGAGTAAGTTCTTGAATCTGGCTGACTAAGAGCTGACCAGGATTTGGCCCTAAACCTGTTGGATTCATGAGGCCGATAAACTCTCACAAAACTGAATGAAAAAAAATTAAACCCCGTTTAATTTTAAGTTTTGGTATGGCCGGTAATAATGTTATGATTCCAGCACTCTGGTCAGAGAAGATCTTATGGCAAGGACTGGAGCACTGGAACGGAATGCTGGGGAAGGGAGCAGGACAGGAAAATAGCCCCTGGCGCCCTAACTCTGTTGTCTCACCCGTGTTGTCAGAAATCCCCTGCGAGACTATGGTTTCTTGAGCCCTTGGCAGCCGCGTTTGAAGGGCGGATTATGTCTGCCCAACTTCGATGCCCCCCAGTCTTAATGAGAGACAAAGGGAAACCCGAGACAGGGTGATAACAAGAGGCCCTCTAACTAAACAACCAGGCCAGGGGCTAAGCAAACTCAAAACTATAATATGTGCGGAGAAACCGCCAGGAAAAAGGACAACCAAAATATCCACTTGTCCAATTCTCCTACCCGGCACCGCCAAGTACCAGAGAGGACTTGTGGAAGCGGAACCCTCCACAAATGCTCCAAACACAAAATATAAAAGGTAAAGCGGCTGAGCCGCAACACACGGCAGAGCCGCAACTCACGAACACCACTGGATATAAAACGGTGATCAGTCAGGACTCCAGGGAACCAAACGACCTCTTGGGATGAGATGACAACTCCCGAATACCGGACTTCTGCGGACTGGAATGACCGGATACAGCAGGACTGGAAACAGACTCTCAGCAAACAAAGGCAGCATGCAGGAAGCTATTACCGGCGTCTGTGAGAAGCCCTGGGAGTGTATTTAACAAGGAGTCCTCCAATCAGCTGCTAAAGGCTGATTAGAATAAATGCCGTGCAGCTGCCTTGCTGCACGGCCAGAGAGCAGGTGAATATCTTAATTTCCTAAAGCCTAGCAACGGGGAACGCGGTCCGCCAGTGGCGTCCCCATTGCTAGGGTCCGTGCGGCTCAGCGCGCCCGGCGTCTAGCGTTGCTAATGAGCCGGCGGCTGTACGTGCACGGCGTCTCTAGTTGCTAGGCGCCGGGCCGCGCAGACCATCAAGCGGACCCCGGCGCCTAACAGTATGACTCCCAAAAACAACAACCGCGTCATTGGGACCAACTGCGATTTTGGCAAGTTTAGGAGCCAACCATGTTGTTGAAGAACTGTCAGGGAGAGTGCAATGTTTTGCACCAACTGGTCCCTGGATCTCGCCTTTATCAGGAGATCATCCAAGTACGGGATAATTGTGACTCCTTGCTTGCGAAGGAGAACCATAATTTCCGCCATCACCCTGGTGAAAATCCTCGGAGCCGTGGACAGACCAAACGGCAATGTCTGAAATTGGTAATGACAATCCTGAATTGCAAACCTTAGGTAGCTTGAGGCAGTGGCTAAATGGGAACATGTAAGTAGGCATCCTTAATGTCTACCAAAACCATGAAATCTCCGTCCTCCGGACTGGAGATCACTGCCCTGAGAAATTCCATCTTGAAATTGAATTTCTTTAGGAAGAAGTTGAGGGATTTCAGATTTAAGATTGGTCTGACTGAGCCGTCCGGCTTCGGGACCACGAAGAGGCTTGAATAAAGACCTTCTCCCTGCTGACTAAGGCCAATTTGAACAATCGGTGAGGGGGAACGTCTTGAAACCCCAGTTTGTACCCTTGGGACACTATTTGTAAAACCCACGAGTCCAGGTCCGAATGAATCCAGAACTGACTGAAGAGTTTTAGACGTGCCCCCACTGGTGTGGGCTCCTGCAAGAAAGCCCCAGTGTCATGCAGTGGATTTGGCAGAAGCAGAGGACAATCTCTGGTCCTGCGATCTTGAAGAGGCTACAGACCTCTTCCTTTTCCTTCCTCTACCTGCAAAGAAAGGGGAATCTTAACTTCTTGCATATCTATTGGGCCAAAATGACTGCGGTAGATAATGATGCGTCTTCATCCGTTGAGAGGGAACATAGGGCAAGAAGGTTGACTTACCATTGAAATGAGGATGCATCTTGCTGCCTTTCCAATGAAGCAAGTTTAATTTAGTAATAGGTGAAAAACCATCCTTACAAAGGTGTTAATCAGAGACTTGGCTTTGTGGACACTTTTCAGAGAACAAATTTGTTAGCATAAAAATAAAGCCAGAAAATGAAGAGCTGTTTAATCACTCAATTGGATTTTTCTGCCAGCATATTTTTTTTCTCTGCAACCCACTGCTAAATTGTGCTTCCTAGCTGTTTTTATAAAATCACTGAATCAAATCTAACTCTGATTACATCAGAGAAGGCCAGGTACCCTACACCATAACAGGGGGTTTGAAATTTTGACTTGTCTACTTAAAGATCACCAAAATCTGATAACAAGGTCAATTAGGTCCCTGGGTGGGATTGAACCACCAACCTTATGGTTAATAGCCGTACATACTAACTGATTGCGCCACAGAGACACTTTGCAAAAGTCCATACTGACAAAGGCTAATAAGCATTCATCTAAAACGTTTCCTAGAAAAACTTTAAAAAGTCAATAATCTGGAGAGTTTTTGTAAGATGTTTCTTCCATCAACCAACGAAGAAACACATTGGTACTTTCCCATGATGAGTGAGTGCTTCAGGATCTCTTGCACTTACATGTGCAGCAGAGTACTGCAATGGAAGCATGCTGGGCCCATAACCCAGAGGTAGGCAGATTGAAACTATCCTCTGCTATATGCATTTTTTTTTGTTAATTAAAGTAATCCAAAACTGGGATTGATATTTTGTCTCTTTTATTTTTACTTAAAGTACAATAACTTTTACCATTTTAATTTGTTTTAATAGTATATTGACAGTATTGTTTTCTTTCAAAAATCCACTTCATTTTCTTTACCCTATTATTAAAATGGTAATTGACAAAAACAAACTACATTGTCACCAGAAGAGCAATACAAAATGTACAAGTGATATATTAAAATCATCTTTCCAGCTTGAATTTCAATGATGCATTGGGTCAACAATTTTGTGAGAAACATCTTCACCCTTAAATAAAGATTTTCTTAATTCCTTACCTGTGTGCTAATTAGATATCACCTTGTTTTCACATTAAACAGACTTCCACATGAGAAAGCAGCAAGGATGCAGTGGCGTTAATGTTTCCTGGTGTCAACCTGTATTATTTCAGTAGACATTGAAATGAGGATACATCTTGCTGCCTTTCCAATGAAGCAAGTTTAATTTAGTAATAGGTGAAAAACCATCCCTACAAAGGTGTTAATCAGAGACTTGGCTTTGTGGACACTTTTCAGAGAACAAATTTGTTAGCATAAAAATAAAGCCAGAAAATGAAGAGCTGTTTAATCACGCAATTTGATTTTTTTGCCAGCATATTTCTTTTTCTCTGCAACCCACTGCTAAATTGTGCTTCCTAGATGTTTTTATAAAATCACTGAATCAAATCTAACTCTGATTACATCAGAGAAGGCCAGGTACCCTACACCATAACAGGGGGTATGAAATTTGACTTGTCTACTTAAAGATCACCAAAATCTGATAACAAGGTCAATTACGTCCCTGGGTGGGATTGAACCACCAACCTTTTGGTTAATAGCCGTACACACTAACTGATTGCACCACAGAGACACTTTGCAAAAGTCCATACTGACAAATGCTAATAAGCATTCATCTAAAACGTTTCCTAGAAAAACTTAAAAAAGTCAATAATCTGGAGAGTTTTTGTAAGATGTTTCTTCTATCAACCAACGAAGAAACACATTGGTACTTTCCCATGATGATTGAGTGCTTCAGGATCTCTTGCACTTACATGTGCAGCAGAGTACAGCAATGGAAGCATGCTGGGCCCATAACCCAGAGGTAGGCCGATTGAAACTATCCTCTGCTATATGCATTTTTTTGTTTGTTAATTAAAGTAATCCAAAACTGGGATTGATATTTTGGCTCTTTTATTTTTACTTAAAGTACAATAACTTTTACCATTTTAATTTGTTTTAATAGTATATTGACAGTATTGTTTTCTTTCAAAAATCCACTTAATTTTCTTTACCCTATTATTAAAATGGTAATTGACAAAAACAAACTACATTGTCACCAGAAGAGCAATACAAAATGTACAAGTGATATATTAAAATCATCTTTCCAGCTTGAATTTCAATGATGTATTGGGGCAACGATTTTGTGAGAAACATCTTCACCCTTAAATAAAAATTTTCTTAATTCCTTACCTGTGTGCTAATTAGATATCACCTTGTTTTCACATTAAACAGACTTCCACATGAGAAAGCAGCAAGGATGCAGTGGCGTTAATGTTTCCTGGTGTCAACCTGTATTATTTCAGTAGACATTGAAATGAGGATGCATCTTGCTGCCTTTCCAATGAAGCAAGTTTAATTTAGTAATAGGTGAAAAACCATCCCTACAAAGGTGTTAATCAGAGACTTGGCTTTGTGGACACTTTTCAGAGAACAAATTTGTTAGCATAAAAATAAAGCCAGAAAATGAAGAGCTGTTTAATCACGCAATTTGATTTTTTTGCCAGCATATTTCTTTTTCTCTGCAACCCACTGCTAAATTGTGCTTCCTAGATGTTTTTATAAAATCACTGAATCAAATCTAACTCTGATTACATCAGAGAAGGCCAGGTACCCTACACCATAACAGGGGGTATGAAATTTGACTTGTCTACTTAAAGATCACCAAAATCTGATAACAAGGTCAATTACGTCCCTGGGTGGGATTGAACCACCAACCTTTTGGTTAATAGCCGTACACACTAACTGATTGCACCACAGAGACACTTTGCAAAAGTCCATACTGACAAATGCTAATAAGCATTCATCTAAAACGTTTCCTAGAAAAACTTAAAAAAGTCAATAATCTGGAGAGTTTTTGTAAGATGTTTCTTCTATCAACCAACGAAGAAACACATTGGTACTTTCCCATGATGATTGAGTGCTTCAGGATCTCTTGCACTTACATGTGCAGCAGAGTACAGCAATGGAAGCATGCTGGGCCCATAACCCAGAGGTAGGCCGATTGAAACTATCCTCTGCTATATGCATTTTTTTGTTTGTTAATTAAAGTAATCCAAAACTGGGATTGATATTTTGGCTCTTTTATTTTTACTTAAAGTACAATAACTTTTACCATTTTAATTTGTTTTAATAGTATATTGACAGTATTGTTTTCTTTCAAAAATCCACTTAATTTTCTTTACCCTATTATTAAAATGGTAATTGACAAAAACAAACTACATTGTCACCAGAAGAGCAATACAAAATGTACAAGTGATATATTAAAATCATCTTTCCAGCTTGAATTTCAATGATGTATTGGGGCAACGATTTTGTGAGAAACATCTTCACCCTTAAATAAAAATTTTCTTAATTCCTTACCTGTGTGCTAATTAGATATCACCTTGTTTTCACATTAAACAGACTTCCACATGAGAAAGCAGCAAGGATGCAGTGGCGTTAATGTTTCCTGGTGTCAACCTGTATTATTTCAGTAGACATTGAAATGAGGATGCATCTTGCTGCCTTTCCAATGAAGCAAGTTTAATTTAGTAATAGGTGAAAAACCATCCCTACAAAGGTGTTAATCAGAGACTTGGCTTTGTGGACACTTTTCAGAGAACAAATTTGTTAGCATAAAAATAAAGCCAGAAAATAAAGAGCTGTTTAATCACTCAAATGGATTTTTTTGCCAGCATATTTCTTTTTCTCTGCAACCCACTGCTAAATTGTGCTTCCTAGCTGTTTTTATAAAATCACTGAATCAAATCTAACTCTGATTACATCAGAGAAGGCCAGGTACCCTACACCATAACAGGGGGTATGAAATTTGACTTGTCTACTTAAAGATCACCAAAATCTGATAACAAGGTCAATTACGTCCCTGGGTGGGATTGAACCACCAACCTTTTGGTTAATAGCCTTACACACTAACTGATTGCGCCACAGAGACACTTTGCAAAAGTACATACTGACAAATGCTAATAAGCATTCATCTAAAACGTTTCCTAGAAAAACTTTAAAAAGTCAATAATCTGGAGAGTTTTTGTAAGATGTTTCTTCTATCAACCAACGAAGAAACACATTGGTACTTTCCCATGATGAGTGAGTGCTTCAGGATCTCTTGCACTTACATGTGCTGCAGAGTACAGCAATGGAAACATGCTGGGCCCATAACCCAGAGGTAGGCAGATTGAAACTATCCTCTGCTATATGCATTTTTTTGTTTGTTAATTAAAGTAATCCAAAACTGGGATTGATATTTTGGCTCTTTTATTTTTACTTAAAGTACAATAACTTTTACCATTTTAATTTGTTTTAATAGTATATTGACAGTATTGTTTTCTTTCAAAAATCCACTTAATTTTCTTTACCCTATTATTTAAATGGTAATTGACAAAAACAAACTACATTGTCACCAGAAGAGCAATTCAAAATGTACAAGTGATATATTAAAATCATCTTTCCAGCTTGAATTTCAATGATGCATTGGGGCAACGATTTTGTGAGAAACATCTTCACCCTTAAATAAAGATTTTCTTAATTCCTTAACTGTGTGCTAATTAGATATCACCTTGTTTTCATATTAAACAGACTTCCACATGAGAAAGCAGCAAGGATGAATTGGCGTTAATGTTTCCTGGTGTCAACTTGTAATATTTCAGTAGACATTGAAATGAGGATGCATCTTGCTGCCTTTCCAATGAAGCAAGTTTAATTTAGTAATAGGTGAAAAACCATCCTTACAAAGGTGTTAATCAGAGACTTGGCTTTGTGGACACTTTTCAGAGAACAAATTTGTTAGCATAAAAATAAAGCCAGAAAATAAAGAGCTGTTTAATCACTCAATTGGATTTTTCTGCCAGCATATTTTTTTTCTCTGCAACCCACTGCTAAATTGTGCTTCCTAGCTGTTTTTATAAAATCACTGAATCAAATCTAACTCTGATTACATCAGAGAAGGCCAGGTACCCTACACCATAACAGGGGGTTTGAAATTTTGACTTGTCTACTTAAAGATCACCAAAATCTGATAACAAGGTCAATTAGGTCCCTGGGTGGGATTGAACCACCAACCTTTTGGTTAATAGCCATACATACTAACTGATTTCGCCACAGAGACACTTTGCAAAATTTAATACTGACAAAGGCTAATAAGCATTCATCTAAAACGTTTCCTAGAAAAACTTTAAAAAGTCAATAATCTGGAGAGTTTTTGTAAGATGTTTCTTCCATCAACCAACGAAGAAACACATTGGTACTTTCCCATGATGAGTGAGTGCTTCAGGATCTCTTGCACTTACATGTGCAGCAGAGTACTGCAATGGAAGCATGCTGGGCCCATAACCCAGAGGTAGGCAGATTGAAACTATCCTCTGCTATATGCATTTTTTTTTGTTAATTAAAGTAATCCAAAACTGGGATTGATATTTTGGCTCTTTTATTTTTACTTAAAGTACAATAACTTTTACCATTTTAATTTGTTTTAATAGTATATTGACAGTATTGTTTTCTTTCAAAAATCCACTTCATTTTCTTTACCCTATTATTAAAATGGTAATTGACAAAAACAAACTACATTGTCACCAGAAGAGCAATACAAAATGTACAAGTGATATATTAAAATCATCTTTCCAGCTTGAATTTCAATGATGCATTGGGGCAACGATTTTGTGAGAAACATCTTCACCCTTAAATAAAGATTTTCTTAATTCCTTACCTGTGTGCTAATTAGATATCACCTTGTTTTCACATTAAACAGACTTCCACATGAGAAAGCAGCAAGGATGCAGTGGCGTTAATGTTTCCTGGTGTCAACCTGTATTATTTCAGTAGACATTGAAATGAGGATACATCTTGCTGCCTTTCCAATGAAGCAAGTTTAATTTAGTAATAGGTGAAAAACCATCCCTACAAAGGTGTTAATCAGAGACTTGGCTTTGTGGACACTTTTCAGAGAACAAATTTGTTAGCATAAAAATAAAGCCAGAAAATAAAGAGCTGTTTAATCACTCAATTGGATTTTTCTGCCAGCATATTTTTTTTCTCTGCAACCCACTGCTAAATTGTGCTTCCTAGCTGTTTTTATAAAATCACTGAATCAAATCTAACTCTGATTACATCAGAGAAGGCCAGGTACCCTACACCATAACAGGGGGTTTGAAATTTTGACTTGTCTACTTAAAGATCACCAAAATCTGATAACAAGGTCAATTAGGTCCCTGGGTGGGATTGAACCACCAACCTTTTGGTTAATAGCCGTACATACTAACTGATTTCGCCACAGAGACACTTTGCAAAAGTTAATACTGACAAAGGCTAATAAGCATTCATCTAAAACGTTTCCTAGAAAAACTTTAAAAAGTCAATAATCTGGAGAGTTTTTGTAAGATGTTTCTTCCATCAACCAATGAAGAAACACATTGGTACTTTCCCATGATGAGTGAGTGCTTCAGGATCTCTTGCACTTACATGTGCAGCAGAGTACTGCAATGGAAGCATGCTGGGCCAATAACCCAGAGGTAGGCAGATTGAAACTATCCTCTGCTATATGCATTTTTTTTTGTTAATTAAAGTAATCCAAAACTGGGATTGATATTTTGTCTCTTTTATTTTTACTTAAAGTACAATAACTTTTAACATTTTAATTTGTTTTAATAGTATATTGACAGTATTGTTTTCTTTCAAAAATCCACTTCATTTTCTTTACCCTATTATTAAAATGGTAATTGACAAAAACAAACTACATTGTCACCAGAAGAGCAATACAAAATGTACAAGTGATATATTAAAATCATCTTTCCAGCTTGAATTTCAATGATGCATTGGGGCAACGATTTTGTGAGAAACATCTTCACCCTTAAATAAAGATTTTCTTAATTCCTTACCTGTGTGCTATTTAGATATCACCTTGTTTTCACATTAAACAGACTTCCACAAGAGAAAGCAGCAAGGATGCAGTGGCGTTAATGTTTCCTGGTGTCAACCTGTATTATTTCAGTAGACATTGAAATGAGGATGCATCTTGCTGCCTTTCCAATGAAGCAAGTTTAATTTAGTAATAGGTGAAAAACCATCCCTACAAAGGTGTTAATCAGAGACTTGGCTTTGTGGACACTTTTCAGAGAACAAATTTGTTAGCATAAAAATAAAGCCAGAAAATGAAGAGCTGTTTAATCACTCAAATGGATTTTTTTGCCAGCATATTTCTTTTTCTCTGCAACCCACTGCTAAATTGTGCTTCCTAGCTGTTTTTATAAAATCACTGAATCAAATCTAACTGTGATTACATCAGAGAAGGCCAGGTACCCTACACCATAACAGGGGGTATGAAATTTGACTTGTCTACTTAAAGATCACCAAAATCTGATAACAAGGTCAATTACGTCCCTGGGTGGGATTGAACCACCAACCTTTTAGTTAATAGCTTTACACACTAACTGATTGCGCCACAGAGACACTTTGCAAAAGTACATACTGACAAATGCTAATAAGCATTCATCTAAAACGTTTCCTAGAAAAACTTAAAAAAGTCAATAATCTGGAGAGTTTTTGTAAGATGTTTCTTCCATCAACCAACGAAGAAACACATTGGTACTTTCCCATGATGAGTGAGTGCTTCAGGATCTCTTGCACTTACATGTGCAGCAGAGTACAGCAATGGAAGCATGCTGGGCCCATAACCCAGAGGTAGGCAGATTGAAACTATTCTCTGCTATATGCATTTTTTTTTTGTTTGTTAATTAAAGTAATCCAAAACTGGGATTGATATTTTGGCTCTTTTATTTTTACTTAAAGTACAATAACTTTTACCATTTTAATTTGTTTTAATAGTATATTGACAGTATTGTTTTCTTTCAAAAATCCACTTAATTTTCTTTACCCTATTATTTAAATGGTAATTGACAAAAACAAACTACATTGTCACCAGAAGAGCAATTCAAAATGTACAAGTGATATATTAAAATCATCTTTCCAGCTTGAATTTCAATGATGCATTGGGGCAACGATTTTGTGAGAAACATCTTCACCCTTAAATAAATATTTTCTTAATTCCTTACCTGTGTGCTAATTAGATATCACCTTGTTTTCATATTAAACAGACTTCCACATGAGAAAGCAGCAAGGATGCAGTGGCGTTAATGTTTCCTGGTGTCAACCTGTATTATTTCAGTAGACATTGAAATGAGGATGCATCTTGCTGCCTTTCCAATGAAGCAAGTTTAATTTAGTAATAGGTGAAAAACCATCCCTACAAAGGTGTTAATCAGAGACTTGGCTTTGTGGACACTTTTCAGAGAACAAATTTGTTAGCATAAAAATAAAGCCAGAAAATGAAGAGCTGTTTAATCACGCAATTTGATTTTTTTGCCAGCATATTTCTTTTTCTCTGCAACCCACTGCTAAATTGTGCTTCCTAGATGTTTTTATAAAATCACTGAATCAAATCTAACTCTGATTACATCAGAGAAGGCCAGGTACCCTACACCATAACAGGGGGTATGAAATTTGACTTGTCTACTTAAAGATCACCAAAATCTGATAACAAGGTCAATTACGTCCCCGGGTGGGATTGAACCACCAACCTTTTGGTTAATAGCCATACATACTAACTGATTGCGCCACAGAGATACTTTGCAAAAGTTCATACTGACAAAGGCTAATAAGCATTCATCTAAAACGTTTCCTAGAAAAACTTTAAAAAGTCAATAATCTGGAGAGTTTTTGTAAGATGTTTCTTCCATCAACCAACGAAGAAACACATTGGTACTTTCCCATGATGAGTGAGTGCTTCAGGATCTCTTGCACTTACATGTGCAGCAGAGTGCTGCAATGGAAGCATGCTGGGCCCATAAGCCAGAGGTAGGCAGATTGAAACTATAATCTGCTATATGCATTTTTTTTTTGTTAATTAAAGTAATCCAAAACTGGGATTGATATTTTGTCTCTTTTATTTTTACTTAAAGTACAATAACTTTTACCATTTATTTTGTTTTAATAGTATATTGACAGTATTGTTTTCTTTCAAAAATCCACTTCATTTTCTTTACCCTATTATTAAAATGGTAATTGACAAAAACAAACTACATTGTCACCAGAAGAGCAATACAAAATGTACAAGTGATATATTAAAATCATCTTTCCAGCTTGAATTTCAATGATGCATTGGGGCAACGATTTTGTGAGAAACGTCTTCACCCTTAAATAAAGATTTTCGTAATTTCTTACCTGTGTGCTAATTAGATATCACCTTGTTTTCACATTAAACAGACTTCCACATGAGAAAGCAGCAAGGATGCAGTGGCGTTAATGTTTCCTGGTGTCAACCTGTATTATTTCAGTAGACATTGAAATGAGGATGCATCTTGCTGCCTTTCCAATGAAGCAAGTTTAATTTAGTAATAGGTGAAAAACCATCCCTACAAAGGTGTTAATCAGAGACTTGGCTTTGTGGACACTTTTCAGAGAACAAATTTGTTAGCATAAAAATAAAGCCAGAAAATGAAGAGCTGTTTAATCACGCAATTTGATTTTTTTGCCAGCATATTTCTTTTTCTCTGCAACCCACTGCTAAATTGTGCTTCCTAGATGTTTTTATAAAATCACTGAATCAAATCTAACTCTGATTACATCAGAGAAGGCCAGGTACCCTACACCATAACAGGGGGTATGAAATTTGACTTGTCTACTTAAAGATCACCAAAATCTGATAACAAGGTCAATTACGTCCCTGGGTGGGATTGAACCACCAACCTTTTGGTTAATAGCCGTACACACTAACTGATTGCACCACAGAGACACTTTGCAAAAGTCCATACTGACAAATGCTAATAAGCATTCATCTAAAACGTTTCCTAGAAAAACTTAAAAAAGTCAATAATCTGGAGAGTTTTTGTAAGATGTTTCTTCTATCAACCAACGAAGAAACACATTGGTACTTTCCCATGATGATTGAGTGCTTCAGGATCTCTTGCACTTACATGTGCAGCAGAGTACAGCAATGGAAGCATGCTGGGCCCATAACCCAGAGGTAGGCCGATTGAAACTATCCTCTGCTATATGCATTTTTTTGTTTGTTAATTAAAGTAATCCAAAACTGGGATTGATATTTTGGCTCTTTTATTTTTACTTAAAGTACAATAACTTTTACCATTTTAATTTGTTTTAATAGTATATTGACAGTATTGTTTTCTTTCAAAAATCCACTTAATTTTCTTTACCCTATTATTAAAATGGTAATTGACAAAAACAAACTACATTGTCACCAGAAGAGCAATACAAAATGTACAAGTGATATATTAAAATCATCTTTCCAGCTTGAATTTCAATGATGTATTGGGGCAACGATTTTGTGAGAAACATCTTCACCCTTAAATAAAAATTTTCTTAATTCCTTACCTGTGTGCTAATTAGATATCACCTTGTTTTCACATTAAACAGACTTCCACATGAGAAAGCAGCAAGGATGCAGTGGCGTTAATGTTTCCTGGTGTCAACCTGTATTATTTCAGTAGACATTGAAATGAGGATGCATCTTGCTGCCTTTCCAATGAAGCAAGTTTAATTTAGTAATAGGTGAAAAACCATCCCTACAAAGGTGTTAATCAGAGACTTGGCTTTGTGGACACTTTTCAGAGAACAAATTTGTTAGCATAAAAATAAAGCCAGAAAATAAAGAGCTGTTTAATCACTCAAATGGATTTTTTTGCCAGCATATTTCTTTTTCTCTGCAACCCACTGCTAAATTGTGCTTCCTAGCTGTTTTTATAAAATCACTGAATCAAATCTAACTCTGATTACATCAGAGAAGGCCAGGTACCCTACACCATAACAGGGGGTATGAAATTTGACTTGTCTACTTAAAGATCACCAAAATCTGATAACAAGGTCAATTACGTCCCTGGGTGGGATTGAACCACCAACCTTTTGGTTAATAGCCTTACACACTAACTGATTGCGCCACAGAGACACTTTGCAAAAGTACATACTGACAAATGCTAATAAGCATTCATCTAAAACGTTTCCTAGAAAAACTTTAAAAAGTCAATAATCTGGAGAGTTTTTGTAAGATGTTTCTTCTATCAACCAACGAAGAAACACATTGGTACTTTCCCATGATGAGTGAGTGCTTCAGGATCTCTTGCACTTACATGTGCAGCAGAGTACAGCAATGGAAACATGCTGGGCCCATAACCCAGAGGTAGGCAGATTGAAACTATCCTCTGCTATATGCATTTTTTTGTTTGTTAATTAAAGTAATCCAAAACTGGGATTGATATTTTGGCTCTTTTATTTTTACTTAAAGTACAATAACTTTTACCATTTTAATTTGTTTTAATAGTATATTGACAGTATTGTTTTCTTTCAAAAATCCACTTAATTTTCTTTACCCTATTATTTAAATGGTAATTGACAAAAACAAACTACATTGTCACCAGAAGAGCAATTCAAAATGTACAAGTGATATATTAAAATCATCTTTCCAGCTTGAATTTCAATGATGCATTGGGGCAACGATTTTGTGAGAAACATCTTCACCCTTAAATAAAGATTTTCTTAATTCCTTAACTGTGTGCTAATTAGATATCACCTTGTTTTCATATTAAACAGACTTCCACATGAGAAAGCAGCAAGGATGAATTGGCGTTAATGTTTCCTGGTGTCAACTTGTAATATTTCAGTAGACATTGAAATGAGGATGCATCTTGCTGCCTTTCCAATGAAGCAAGTTTAATTTAGTAATAGGTGAAAAACCATCCTTACAAAGGTGTTAATCAGAGACTTGGCTTTGTGGACACTTTTCAGAGAACAAATTTGTTAGCATAAAAATAAAGCCAGAAAATAAAGAGCTGTTTAATCACTCAATTGGATTTTTCTGCCAGCATATTTTTTTTCTCTGCAACCCACTGCTAAATTGTGCTTCCTAGCTGTTTTTATAAAATCACTGAATCAAATCTAACTCTGATTACATCAGAGAAGGCCAGGTACCCTACACCATAACAGGGGGTTTGAAATTTTGACTTGTCTACTTAAAGATCACCAAAATCTGATAACAAGGTCAATTAGGTCCCTGGGTGGGATTGAACCACCAACCTTTTGGTTAATAGCCATACATACTAACTGATTTCGCCACAGAGACACTTTGCAAAATTTAATACTGACAAAGGCTAATAAGCATTCATCTAAAACGTTTCCTAGAAAAACTTTAAAAAGTCAATAATCTGGAGAGTTTTTGTAAGATGTTTCTTCCATCAACCAACGAAGAAACACATTGGTACTTTCCCATGATGAGTGAGTGCTTCAGGATCTCTTGCACTTACATGTGCAGCAGAGTACTGCAATGGAAGCATGCTGGGCCCATAACCCAGAGGTAGGCAGATTGAAACTATCCTCTGCTATATGCATTTTTTTTTGTTAATTAAAGTAATCCAAAACTGGGATTGATATTTTGGCTCTTTTATTTTTACTTAAAGTACAATAACTTTTACCATTTTAATTTGTTTTAATAGTATATTGACAGTATTGTTTTCTTTCAAAAATCCACTTCATTTTCTTTACCCTATTATTAAAATGGTAATTGACAAAAACAAACTACATTGTCACCAGAAGAGCAATACAAAATGTACAAGTGATATATTAAAATCATCTTTCCAGCTTGAATTTCAATGATGCATTGGGGCAACGATTTTGTGAGAAACATCTTCACCCTTAAATAAAGATTTTCTTAATTCCTTACCTGTGTGCTAATTAGATATCACCTTGTTTTCACATTAAACAGACTTCCACATGAGAAAGCAGCAAGGATGCAGTGGCGTTAATGTTTCCTGGTGTCAACCTGTATTATTTCAGTAGACATTGAAATGAGGATACATCTTGCTGCCTTTCCAATGAAGCAAGTTTAATTTAGTAATAGGTGAAAAACCATCCCTACAAAGGTGTTAATCAGAGACTTGGCTTTGTGGACACTTTTCAGAGAACAAATTTGTTAGCATAAAAATAAAGCCAGAAAATAAAGAGCTGTTTAATCACTCAATTGGATTTTTCTGCCAGCATATTTTTTTTCTCTGCAACCCACTGCTAAATTGTGCTTCCTAGCTGTTTTTATAAAATCACTGAATCAAATCTAACTCTGATTACATCAGAGAAGGCCAGGTACCCTACACCATAACAGGGGGTTTGAAATTTTGACTTGTCTACTTAAAGATCACCAAAATCTGATAACAAGGTCAATTAGGTCCCTGGGTGGGATTGAACCACCAACCTTTTGGTTAATAGCCGTACATACTAACTGATTTCGCCACAGAGACACTTTGCAAAAGTTAATACTGACAAAGGCTAATAAGCATTCATCTAAAACGTTTCCTAGAAAAACTTTAAAAAGTCAATAATCTGGAGAGTTTTTGTAAGATGTTTCTTCCATCAACCAACGAAGAAACACATTGGTACTTTCCCATGATGAGTGAGTGCTTCAGGATCTCTTGCACTTACATGTGCAGCAGAGTACTGCAATGGAAGCATGCTGGGCCAATAACCCAGAGGTAGGCAGATTGAAACTATCCTCTGCTATATGCATTTTTTTTTGTTAATTAAAGTAATCCAAAACTGGGATTGATATTTTGTCTCTTTTATTTTTACTTAAAGTACAATAACTTTTAACATTTTAATTTGTTTTAATAGTATATTGACAGTATTGTTTTCTTTCAAAAATCCACTTCATTTTCTTTACCCTATTATTAAAATGGTAATTGACAAAAACAAACTACATTGTCACCAGAAGAGCAATACAAAATGTACAAGTGATATATTAAAATCATCTTTCCAGCTTGAATTTCAATGATGCATTGGGGCAACGATTTTGTGAGAAACATCTTCACCCTTAAATAAAGATTTTCTTAATTCCTTACCTGTGTGCTATTTAGATATCACCTTGTTTTCACATTAAACAGACTTCCACAAGAGAAAGCAGCAAGGATGCAGTGGCGTTAATGTTTCCTGGTGTCAACCTGTATTATTTCAGTAGACATTGAAATGAGGATGCATCTTGCTGCCTTTCCAATGAAGCAAGTTTAATTTAGTAATAGGTGAAAAACCATCCCTACAAAGGTGTTAATCAGAGACTTGGCTTTGTGGACACTTTTCAGAGAACAAATTTGTTAGCATAAAAATAAAGCCAGAAAATGAAGAGCTGTTTAATCACTCAAATGGATTTTTTTGCCAGCATATTTCTTTTTCTCTGCAACCCACTGCTAAATTGTGCTTCCTAGCTGTTTTTATAAAATCACTGAATCAAATCTAACTGTGATTACATCAGAGAAGGCCAGGTACCCTACACCATAACAGGGGGTATGAAATTTGACTTGTCTACTTAAAGATCACCAAAATCTGATAACAAGGTCAATTACGTCCCTGGGTGGGATTGAACCACCAACCTTTTAGTTAATAGCTTTACACACTAACTGATTGCGCCACAGAGACACTTTGCAAAAGTACATACTGACAAATGCTAATAAGCATTCATCTAAAACGTTTCCTAGAAAAACTTAAAAAAGTCAATAATCTGGAGAGTTTTTGTAAGATGTTTCTTCCATCAACCAACGAAGAAACACATTGGTACTTTCCCATGATGAGTGAGTGCTTCAGGATCTCTTGCACTTACATGTGCAGCAGAGTACAGCAATGGAAGCATGCTGGGCCCATAACCCAGAGGTAGGCAGATTGAAACTATTCTCTGCTATATGCATTTTTTTTTTGTTTGTTAATTAAAGTAATCCAAAACTGGGATTGATATTTTGGCTCTTTTATTTTTACTTAAAGTACAATAACTTTTACCATTTTAATTTGTTTTAATAGTATATTGACAGTATTGTTTTCTTTCAAAAATCCACTTAATTTTCTTTACCCTATTATTTAAATGGTAATTGACAAAAACAAACTACATTGTCACCAGAAGAGCAATTCAAAATGTACAAGTGATATATTAAAATCATCTTTCCAGCTTGAATTTCAATGATGCATTGGGGCAACGATTTTGTGAGAAACATCTTCACCCTTAAATAAAGATTTTCTTAATTCCTTACCTGTGTGCTAATTAGATATCACCTTGTTTTCATATTAAACAGACTTCCACATGAGAAAGCAGCAAGGATGCAGTGGCGTTAATGTTTCCTGGTGTCAACCTGTATTATTTCAGTAGACATTGAAATGAGGATGCATCTTGCTGCCTTTCCAATGAAGCAAGTTTAATTTAGTAATAGGTGAAAAACCATCCCTACAAAGGTGTTAATCAGAGACTTGGCTTTGTGGACACTTTTCAGAGAACAAATTTGTTAGCATAAAAATAAAGCCAGAAAATGAAGAGCTGTTTAATCACGCAATTTGATTTTTTTGCCAGCATATTTCTTTTTCTCTGCAACCCACTGCTAAATTGTGCTTCCTAGATGTTTTTATAAAATCACTGAATCAAATCTAACTCTGATTACATCAGAGAAGGCCAGGTACCCTACACCATAACAGGGGGTATGAAATTTGACTTGTCTACTTAAAGATCACCAAAATCTGATAACAAGGTCAATTACGTCCCCGGGTGGGATTGAACCACCAACCTTTTGGTTAATAGCCATACATACTAACTGATTGCGCCACAGAGATACTTTGCAAAAGTTCATACTGACAAAGGCTAATAAGCATTCATCTAAAACGTTTCCTAGAAAAACTTTAAAAAGTCAATAATCTGGAGAGTTTTTGTAAGATGTTTCTTCCATCAACCAACGAAGAAACACATTGGTACTTTCCCATGATGAGTGAGTGCTTCAGGATCTCTTGCACTTACATGTGCAGCAGAGTGCTGCAATGGAAGCATGCTGGGCCCATAAGCCAGAGGTAGGCAGATTGAAACTATCCTCTGCTATATGCATTTTTTTTTGTTAATTAAAGTAATCCAAAACTGGGATTGATATTTTGTCTCTTTTATTTTTACTTAAAGTACAATAACTTTTACCATTTATTTTGTTTTAATAGTATATTGACAGTATTGTTTTCTTTCAAAAATCCACTTCATTTTCTTTACCCTATTATTAAAATGGTAATTGACAAAAACAAACTACATTGTCACCAGAAGAGCAATACAAAATGTACAAGTGATATATTAAAATCATCTTTCCAGCTTGAATTTCAATGATGCATTGGGGCAACGATTTTGTGAGAAACGTCTTCACCCTTAAATAAAGATTTTCGTAATTTCTTACCTGTGTGCTAATTAGATATCACCTTGTTTTCACATTAAACAGACTTCCACATGAGAAAGCAGCAAGGATGCAGTGGCGTTAATGTTTCCTGGTGTCAACCTGTATTATTTCAGTAGACATTGAAATGAGGATGCATCTTGCTGCCTTTCCAATGAAGCAAGTTTAATTTAGTAATAGGTGAAAAACCATCCCTACAAAGGTGTTAATCAGAGACTTGGCATTGTGGACACTTTTCAGAGAACAAATTTGTTAGCATAAAAATAAAGCCAGAAAATGAAGAGCTGTTTAATCACGCAATTTGATTTTTTTGCCAGCATATTTCTTTTTCTCTGCAACCCACTGCTAAATTGTGCTTCCTAGATGTTTTTATAAAATCACTGAATCAAATCTAACTCTGATTACATCAGAGAAGGCCAGGTACCCTACACCATAACAGGGGGTATGAAATTTGACTTGTCTACTTAAAGATCACCAAAATCTGATAACAAGGTCAATTACGTCCCCGGGTGGGATTGAACCACCAACCTTTTGGTTAATAGCCATACATACTAACTGATTGCGCCACAGAGATACTTTGCAAAAGTTCATACTGACAAAGGCTAATAAGCATTCATCTAAAACGTTTCCTAGAAAAACTTTAAAAAGTCAATAATCTGGAGAGTTTTTGTAAGATGTTTCTTCCATCAACCAACGAAGAAACACATTGGTACTTTCCCACGATGAGTGAGTGCTTCAGGATCTCTTGCACTTACATGTGCAGCAGAGTACAGCAATGGAAGCATGCTGGGCTCATAACCCAGAGGTAGGCAGATTGAAACTATCCTCTGCTCTTTGCAAAAGAGAGATATTGGCAAGGAAAAGCTGTCTTGTACCTTTGCATTTTTCTCCCAAACGAAGGTCACTAGAAAGAAAATTTTAAAGCCTCCTGTTAGGCCATCATCTACACGACATAGCCCTGAATTTTCCAATGCGTAGCTCTTTGCAAAAGAGAGATATTGGCAAGGAAAAGCTATCTTGTACCTTTGCATTTTTCTCCCAAACGAAGGACACTAGAATTAACATTTTAAAGCCTCCTGTTAGGCCATTATCTACACGACATAGCCCTGAATTTTCCAATGCGCAGCTCTTTGCAAAAGAGAGATATTGGCAAGGAAAAGCTGTCTTGTACCATTGCATTTTTCTCCCAAACGAAGGACACTAGAAAGAAAAATTTAAAGCCTCCTGTTAGGCCATCATCTACACGACATAGCCCTGAATTTTCCAATGCGTAGCTCTTTGCAAAAGAGAGATATTGGCAAGGAAAAGCTGTCTTGTACCATTGCATTTTTCTCCCAAACGAAGGACACTAGAAAGAAAATTTTAAAGCCTCCTGTTAGGCCATCATCTACACGACATAGCCCTGAATTTTCCAATGCGCAGCTCTTTGCAAAAGAGAGATATTGGCAAGGAAAAGCTGTCTTGTACCTTTGCATTTTTCTCCCAAACGAAGGACACTAGAATTAAAATTTTAAAGCCTCCTGTTCGGCCATCATCTACACGACATAGCCCTGAATTTTCCAATGCGTAGCTCTTTGCAAAAGAGAGATATTGGCAAGGAAAAGCTGTCTTGTACCTTTGCATTTTTCTCCCAAACGAAGGACACTAGAATTAAAATTTTAAAGCCTCCTGTTAGGCCATCATCTACACGACATAGCCCTGAATTTTCCAATGCGTAGCTCCTTGCAAAAGAGAGATATTGGCAAGGAAAAGCTGTCTTGTACCTTTGCATTTTTCTCCCAAACGAAGGACACTAGAATTAAAATTTTAAAGCCTCCTGTTAGGCCATCATCTACACGACATAGCCCTGATTTTTCCAATGCGCAGCTCTTTGCAAAAGAGAGATATTGGCAAGGAAAAGCTGTCTTGTACCATTGCATTTTTCTCCCAAACGAAGGACACTAGAAAGAAAATTTTAAAGCCTCCTGTAAGGCCATCATCTACACGACATAGCCCTGAATTTTCCAATGCGCAGCTCTTTGCAAAAGAGAGATATTGGCAATGAAAAGCTGTCTTGTACCTTTGCATTTTTCTCCCAAACGAAGGACACTAGAAAGAAAATTTTAAAGCCTCCTGTTAGGCCATCATCTACACGACATAGCCCTGATTTTTCCAATGCGCAGCTCTTTGCAAAAGAGAGATATTGGCAAGGAAAAGCTGTCTTGTACCATTCCATTTTTCTCCCAAACGAAGGACACTAGAAAGAAAATTTTAAAGCCTCCTGTTAAGCCATCATCTACACGACATAGCCCTGAATTTTCCAATGCGCAGCTCTTTGCAAAAGAGAGATATTGGCAAGGAAAAGCTGTCTTGTACCATTGCATTTTTCTCCCAAACGAAGGACACTAGAAAGAAAATTTTAAAGCCTCCTGTTAGGCCATCATCTACACGACATAGCCCTGAATTTTCCAATGCGTAGCTCTTTGCAAAAGAGAGATATTGGCAAGGAAAAGCTGTCTTGTACCTTTGCATTTTTCTCCCAAACGAAGGACACTAGAAAGAAAATTTTAAAGCCTCCTGTTAGGCCATCATCTACAAGACATAGCCCTGAATTTTCCAATGCGCAGCTCTTTGCAAAAGAGAGATATTGGCAAGGAAAAGCTGTCTTGTACCTTTGCATTTTTCTCCCAAACGAAGGTCACTAGAAAGAAAATTTTAAAGCCTCCTGTTAGGCCATCATCTACACGACATAGCCCTGAATTTTCCAATGCGCAGCTCTTTGCAAAAGAGAGATATTGGCAAGGAAAAGCTGTCAGGTACCTTTGCATTTTTCTCCCAAACGAAGGACACTAGAATTAAAATTTTAAAGCCTCCTGTTAGGCCATCAGCTACACGACATAGCCCTGAATTTTCCAAAGCGCAGCTCTTTGCAAAAGAGAGATATTTGCAAGGAAAAGCTGTCTTGTACCTTTGCATTTTTCTCCCAAACGAAGGTCACTAGAAAGAAAATTTTAAAGCCTCCTGTTAGGCCATCATCTACACGACATAGCCCTGAATTTTCCAATGCGTAGCTCTTTGCAAAAGAGAGATATTGGCAAGGAAAAGCTATCTTGTACCTTTGCATTTTTCTCCCAAACGAAGGACACTAGAATTAAAATTTTAAAGCCTCCTGTTAGGCCATCATCTACACGACATAGCCCTGAATTTTCCAATGCGCAGCTCTTTGCAAAAGAGAGATATTGGCAAGGAAAAGCTGTCTTGTACCATTGCATTTTTCTCCCAAACGAAGGACACTAGAAAGAAAATTTTAAAGCCTCCTGTTAGGCCATCATCTACACGACATAGCCCTGAATTTTCCAATGCGCAGCTCTTTGCAAAAGAGAGATATTGGTAAGGAAAAGCTGTCTTGTACCTTTGCATTTTTCTCCCAAACGAAGGACACTAGAAAGAAAATTTTAAAGCCTCCTGTTAGGCCATCATCTACACGACATAGCCCTGAATTTTCCAATGCGTAGCTCTTTGCAAAACAGAGATATTGGCAAGGAAAAGCTGTCTTGTATCTTTGCATTTTTCTCCCAAACGAAGGACACTAGAAAGAAAATTTTAAAGCCTCCTGTT
This sequence comes from Pseudophryne corroboree, assembly GCF_028390025.1. Taxonomy (NCBI): domain Eukaryota; kingdom Metazoa; phylum Chordata; class Amphibia; order Anura; family Myobatrachidae; genus Pseudophryne; species Pseudophryne corroboree. Next base: position 522,834 of record NW_026968254.1, on the reverse strand, counting down.
AGGCCATCATCTACACGACATAGCCCTGATTTTTCCAATGCGCAGCTCTTTGCAAAAGAGAGATATTGGCAAGGAAAAGCTGTCTTGTACCATTGCATTTTTCTCCCAAACGAAGGACACTAGAAAGAAAATTTTAAAGCCTCCTGTTAGGCCATCATCTACACGACATAGCCCTGAATTTTCCAATGCGCAGCTCTTTGCAAAAGAGAGATATTGGCAAGGAAAAGCTGTCTTGTACCTTTGCATTTTTCTCCCAAACGAAGGACACTAGAATTAAAATTTTAAAGCCTCCTGTTAGGCCATCATCTACACGACATAGCCCTGAATTTTCCAATGCGCAGCTCTTTGCAAAAGAGAGATATTGGCATGGAAAAGCTGTCTTGTACCTTTGCATTTTTCTCCCAAACGAAGGACACTAGAATTAAAATTTTACAGCCTCCTGTTATGCCATAATCTACACGACATAGCCCTGAATTTTCCAATGCGCAGCTCTTTGCAAAAGAGAGATATTGGCAAGGAAAAGCTGTCTTGTACCTTTGCATTTTTCTCCCAAACGAAGGACACTAGAATTAAAATTTTAAAGCCTCCTGTTATGCCATCATCTACACGACATATCCCTGAATTTTCCAATGCGCAGCTCTTTGCAAAAGAGAGATATTGGCAAGGAAAAGCTGTCAGGTACCTTTGCATTTTTCTCCCAAACGAAGGACACTAGAATTAAAATTTTAAAGCCTCCTGTTAGGCCATCATCTACACGACATAGCCCTGAATTTTCCAATGCGCAGCTCTTTGCAAAAGAGAGATATTGGCAAGGAAAAGCTGTCTTGTACCTTTGCATTTTTCTCCCAAACGAAGGTCACTAGAAAGAAAATTTTAAAGCCTCCTGTTAGGCCATCATCTACACGACATAGCCCTGAATTTTCCAATGCGTAGCTCTTTGCAAAAGAGAGATATTGGCAAGGAAAAGCTATCTTGTACCTTTGCATTTTTCTCCCAAACGAAGGACACTAGAATTAAAATTTTAAAGCCTCCTGTTAGGCCTTCATCTACACGACATAGCCCTGAATTTTCCAATGCGCAGCTCTTTGCAAAAGAGAGATATTGGCAAGGAAAAGCTGTCTTGTACCATTGCATTTTTCTCCCAAACGAAGGACACTAGAAAGAAAATTTTAAAGCCTCCTGTTAGGCCATCATCTACACGACATAGCCCTGAATTTTCCAATGCGCAGCTCTTTGCAAAAGAGAGATATTGGCAAGGAAAAGCTGTCTTGTACCTTTGCATTTTTCTCCCAAACGAAGGACACTAGAAAGAAAATTTTAAAGCCTCCTGTTAGGCCATCATCTACACGACATAGCCCTGAATTTTCCAATGCGTAGCTCTTTGCAAAAGAGAGATATTGGCAAGGAAAAGCTGTCTTGTACCTTTGCATTTTTCTCCCAAACGAAGGACACTAGAAAGAAAATTTTAAAGCCTCCTGTTAGGCCATCATCTACACGACATAGCCCTGATTTTTCCAATGCGCAGCTCTTTGCAAAAGAGAGATATTGGCAAGGAAAAGCTGTCTTGTACCATTGCATTTTTCTCCCAAACGAAGGACACTAGAAAGAAAATTTTAAAGCCTCCTGTTAGGCCATCATCTACACGACATAGCCCTGAATTTTCCAATGCGCAGCTCTTTGCAAAAGAGAGATATTGGCAAGGAAAAGCTGTCTTGCACCTTTGCATTTTTCTCCCAAACGAAGGACACTAGAAATAAAATTTTAAAGCCTCCTGTTAGGCCATCATCTACACGACATAGCCCTGAATTTTCCAATGCGTAGCTCTTTGCAAAAGAGAGATATTGGCAAGGAAAAGCTGTCTTGTACCTTTGCATTTTTCTCCCAAACGAAGGACACTAGAATTAAAATTTTAAAGCCTCCTGTTAGGCCATCATCTACACGACATAGCCCTGATTTTTCCAATGCGCAGCTCTTTGCAAAAGAGAGATATTGGCAAGGAAAAGCTGTCTTGTACCATTGCATTTTTCTCCCAAACGAAGGACACTAGAAAGAAAATTTTAAAGCCTCCTGTTAGGCCATCATCTACACGACATAGCCCTGAATTTTCCAATGCGCAGCTCTTTGCAAAAGAGAGATATTGGCAAGGAAAAGCTGTCTTGTACCTTTGCATTTTTCTCCCAAACGAAGGACACTAGAAAGAAAATTTTAAAGCCTCCTGTTAGGCCATCATCTACACGACATAGCCCTGATTTTTCCAATGCGCAGCTCTTTGCAAAAGAGAGATATTGGCAAGGAAAAGCTGTCTTGTACCATTGCATTTTTCTCCCAAACGAAGGACACTAGAAAGAAAATTTTAAAGCCTCCTGTTAAGCCATCATCTACACGACATAGCCCTGAATTTTCCAATGCGCAGCTCTTTGCAAAAGAGAGATATTGGCAAGGAAAAGCTGTCTTGTACCTTTGCATTTTTCTCCCAAACGAAGGACACTAGAATTGAAATTTTAAAGCCTCCTGTTAGGCCATCATCTACACGACATAGCCCTGAATTTTCCAATGCGCAGCTCTTTGCAAAAGAGAGATATTGGCAAGGAAAAGCTGTCTTGTACCATTGCATTTTTCTCCCAAACGAAGGACACTAGAAAGAAAATTTTAAAGCCTCCTGTTAGGCCATCATCTACACGACATAGCCCTGAATTTTCCAATGCGCAGCTCTTTGCAAAAGAGAGATATTGGCAAGGAAAAGCTGTCTTGTACCTTTGCATTTTTCTTCCAAACGAAGGACACTAGAAAGAAAATTTTAAAGCCTCCTGTTAGGCCATCATCTACACGACATAGCCCTGAATTTTCCAATGCGCAGCTCTTTGCAAAAGAGAGATATTGGCAAGGAAAAGCTGTCTTGTACCTTTGCATTTTTCTCCCAAACGAAGGACACTAGAAAGAAAATTTTAAAGCCTCCTGTTAGGCCATCATCTACACGACATAGCCCTGAATTTTCCAATGCGTAGCTCTTTGCAAAAGAGAGATATTGGCAAGGAAAAGCTGTCTTGTACCTTTGCATTTTTCTCCCAAACGAAGGACACTAGAATTGAAATTTTAAAGCCTCCTGTTAGGCCATCATCTACACGACATAGCCCTGAATTTTCCAATGCGCAGCTCTTTGCAAAAGAGAGATATTGGCAAGGAAAAGCTGTCTTGTACCTTTGCATTTTTCTCCCAAACGAAGGACACTAGAAAGAAAATTTTAAAGCCTCCTGTTAGGCCATCATCTACACGACATAGCCCTGCATTTTCCAATGCGCAGCTCTTTGCAAAAGAGAGATATTGGCAAGGAAAAGCTGTCTTGTACCTTTGCATTTTTCTCCCAAACGAAGGACACTAGAAAGAAAATTTTAAAGCCTCCTGTTAGGCCATCATCTACACGACATAGCCCTGAATTTTCCAATGCGTAGCTCTTTGCAAAAGAGAGATATTGGCAAGGAAAAGCTGTCTTGTACCTTTGCATTTTTCTCCCAAACGAAGGACACTAGAATTGAAATTTTAAAGCCTCCTGTGAGGCCATCATCTACACGACATAGCCCTGAATTTTCCAATGCGCAGCTCTTTGCAAAAGAGAGATATTGGCAAGGAAAAGCTGTCTTGTACCATTGCATTTTTCTCCCAAACGAAGGACACTAGAAAGAAAATTTTAAAGCCTCCTGTTAGGCCATCATCTACACGACATAGCCCTGAATTTTCCAATGCGCAGCACTTTGCAAAAGAGAGATATTGGCAAGGAAAAGCTGTCTTGTACCATTGCATTTTTCTCCCAAACGAAGGACACTAGAAAGAAAATTTTAAAGCCTCCTGTTAGGCCATCATCTACACGACATAGCCCTGAATTTTCCAATGCGTAGCTCTTTGCAAAAGAGAGATATTGGCAAGGAAAAGCTGTCTTGTACCATTGCATTTTTCTCCCAAACGAAGGACACTAGAAAGAAAATTTTAAAGCCTCCTGTTAGGCCATCATCTACACGACATAGCCCTGAATTTTCCAATGCGCAGCTCTTTGCAAAAGAGAGATATTGGCAAGGAAAAGCTGTCTTGTACCTTTGCATTTTTCTCCCATACGAAGGACACTAGAATTAAAATTTTAAAGCCTCCTGTTAGGCCATCATCTACACGACATAGCCCTGAATTTTCCAATGCGTAACTCTTTGCAAAAGAGAGATATTGGCAAGGAAAAGCTGTCTTGTACCTTTGCATTTTTCTCCCAAACGAAGGACACTAGAATTAAAATTTTAAAGCCTCCTGTTAGGCCATCATCTACACGACATAGCCCTGAATTTTCCAAAGCGCAGCTCTTTGCAAAAGAGAGATATTGGCAAGGAAAAGCTGTCTTGTACCTTTGCATTTTTCTCCCAAACGAAGGTCACTAGAAAGAAAATTTTAAAGCCTCCTGTTAGGCCATCATCTACACGACATAGCCCTGAATTTTCCAATGCGTAGCTCTTTGCAAAAGAGAGATATTGGCAAGGAAAAGCTATCTTGTACCTTTGCATTTTTCTCCCAAACGAAGGACACTAGAATTAAAATTTTAAAGCCTCCTGTTAGGCCATCATCTACACGACATAGCCCTGAATTTTCCAATGCGCAGCTCTTTGCAAAAGAGAGATATTGGCAAGGAAAAGCTGTCTTGTACCTTTGCATTTTTCTCCCAAACGAAGGACACTAGAAAGAAAATTTTAAAGCCTCCTGTTAGGCCATCATCTACACGACATAGCCCTGAATTTTCCAATGCGTAGCTCTTTGCAAAAGAGAGATATTGGCAAGGAAAAGCTGTCTTGTATCTTTGCATTTTTCTCCCAAACGAAGGACACTAGAAAGAAAATTTTAAAGCCTCCTGTTAGGCCATCATCTACACGACATAGCCCTGATTTTTCCAATGCGCAGCTCTTTGCAAAAGAGAGATATTGGCAAGGAAAAGCTGTCTTGTACCATTGCATTTTTCTCCCAAACGAAGGACACTAGAAAGAAAATTTTAAAGCCTCCTGTTAGGCCATCATCTACACGACATAGCCCTGAATTTTCCAATGCGCAGCTCTTTGCAAAAGAGAGATATTGGCAAGGAAAAGCTGTCTTGTACCTTTGCATTTTTCTCCCAAACGAAGGACACTAGAATTAAAATTTTAAAGCCTCCTGTTAGGCCATCATCTACACGACATAGCCCTGAATTTTCCAATGCGCAGCTCATTGCAAAAGAGAGATATTGGCATGGAAAAGCTGTCTTGTACCTTTGCATTTTTCTCCCAAACGAAGGACACTAGAATTAAAATTTTACAGCCTCCTGTTATGCCATCATCTACACGACATAGCCCTGAATTTTCCAATGCGCAGCTCTTTGCAAAAGAGAGATATTGGCAAGGAAAAGCTGTCTTGTACCTTTGCATTTTTCTCCCAAACGAAGGACACTAGAAAGAAAATTTTAAAGCCTCCTGTTAGGCCATCATCTACACGACATAGCCCTGAATTTTCCAATGCGTAGCTCTTTGCAAAAGAGAGATATTGGCAAGGAAAAGCTGTCTTGTACCTTTGCATTTTTCTCCCAAACGAAGGACACTAGAATTGAAATTTTAAAGCCTCCTGTTAGGCCATCATCTACACGACATAGCCCTGAATTTTCCAATGCGCAGCTCTTTGCAAAAGAGAGATATTGGCAAGGAAAAGCTGTCTTGTACCATTGCATTTTTCTCCCAAACGAAGGACACTAGAAAGAAAATTTTAAAGCCTCCTGTTAGGCCATCATCTACACGACATAGCCCTGAATTTTCCAATGCGCAGCTCTTTGCAAAAGAGAGATATTGGCAAGGAAAAGCTGTCTTGTACCATTGCATTTTTCTCCCAAACGAAGGACACTAGAAAGAAAATTTTAAAGCCTCCTGTTAGGCCATCATCTACACGACATAGCCCTGAATTTTCCAATGCGTAGCTCTTTGCAAAAGAGAGATATTGGCAAGGAAAAGCTGTCTTGTACCATTGCATTTTTCTCCCAAACGAAGGACACTAGAAATAAAATTTTAAAGCCTCCTGTTAGGCCATCATCTACACGACATAGCCCTGAATTTTCCAATGCGCAGCTCTTTGCAAAAGAGAGATATTGGCAAGGAAAAGCTGTCTTGTACCTTTGCATTTTTCTCCCAAACGAAGGACACTAGAATTAAAATTTTAAAGCCTCCTGTTAGGCCATCATCTACACGACATAGCCCTGATTTTTCCAATGCGCAGCTCTTTGCAAAAGAGAGATATTGGCAAGGAAAAGCTGTCTTGTACCATTGCATTTTTCTCCCAAACGAAGGACACTAGAAAGAAAATTTTAAAGCCTCCTGTTAGGCCATCATCTACACGACATAGCCCTGAATTTTCCAATGCGCAGCTCTTTGCAAAAGAGAGATATTGGCAAGGAAAAGCTGTCTTGTACCTTTGCATTTTTCTCCCAAACGAAGGACACTAGAAAGAAAATTTTAAAGCCTCCTGTTAGGCCATCATCTACACGACATAGCCCTGATTTTTTTCCAATGCGCAGCTCTTTGCAAAAGAGAGATATTGGCAAGGAAAAGCTGTCTTGTACCATTGCATTTTTCTCCCAAACGAAGGACACTAGAAAGAAAATTTTAAAGCCTCCTGTTAAGCCATCATCTACACGACATAGCCCTGAATTTTCCAATGCGCAGCTCTTTGCAAAAGAGAGATATTGGCAAGGAAAAGCTGTCTTGTACCATTGCATTTTTCTCCCAAACGAAGGACACTAGAAAGAAAATTTTAAAGCCTCCTGTTAGGCCATCATCTACACGACATAGCCCTGAATTTTCCAATGCGTAGCTCTTTGCAAAAGAGAGATATTAGCAAGGAAAAGCTGTCTTGTACCTTTGCATTTTTCTCCCAAACGAAGGACACTAGAAAGAAAATTTTAAAGCCTCCTGTTAGGCCATCATCTACAAGACATAGCCCTGAATTTTCCAATGCGCAGCTCTTTGCAAAAGAGAGATATTGGCAAGGAAAAGCTGTCTTGTACCTTTGCATTTTTCTCCCAAACGAAGGTCACTAGAAAGAAAATTTTAAAGCCTCCTGTTAGGCCATCATCTACACGACATAGCCCTGAATTTTCAAATGCGCAGCTCTTTGCAAAAGAGAGATATTGGCAAGGAAAAGCTGTCAGGTACCTTTGCATTTTTCTCCCAAACGAAGGACACTAGAATTAAAATTTTATAGCCTCCTGTTAAGCCATCAGCTACACGACATAGCCCTGAATTTTCCAAAGCGCAGCTCTTTGCAAAAGAGAGATATTGGCAAGGAAAAGCTGTCTTGTACCTTTGCATTTTTCTCCCAAACGAAGGTCACTAGAAATAAAATTTTAAAGCCTCCTGTTAGGCCATCATCTACACGACATAGCCCTGAATTTTCCAATGCGTAGCTCTTTGCAAAAGAGAGATATTGGCAAGGAAAAGCTATCTTGTACCTTTGCATTTTTCTCCCAAACGAAGGACACTAGAATTAAAATTTTAAAGCCTCCTGTTAGGCCATCATCTACACGACATAGCCCTGAATTTTCCAATGCGCAGCTCTTTGCAAAAGAGAGATATTGGCAAGGAAAAGCTGTCTTGTACCATTGCATTTTTCTCCCAAACGAAGGACACTAGAAAGAAAATTTTAAAGCCTCCTGTTAGGCCATCATCTACACGACATAGCCCTGAATTTTCCAATGCGTAGCTCTTTGCAAAAGAGAGATATTGGCAAGGAAAAGCTGTCTTGTACCTTTGCATTTTTCTCCCAAACGAAGGACACTAGAATTAAAATTTTAAAGCCTCCTGTTAGGCCATCATCTACACGACATAGCTCTGAATTTTCCAATGCGCAGCTCTTTGCAAAAGAGAGATATTGGCAAGGAAAAGCTGTCTTGTACCTTTGCATTTTTCTCCCAAACGAAGGACACTAGAATTATAATTTTAAAGCCTCCTGTTAGGCCATCATCTACACGACATAGCCCTGAATTTTCCAATGCGCAGCTCTTTGCAAAAGAGAGATATTGGCAAGGAAAAGCTGTCTTGTACCTTTGCATTTTTCTCCCAAACGAAGGACACTAGAAAGAAAATTTTAAAGCCTCCTGTTAGGCCATCATCTACAAGACATAGCCCTGAATTTTCCAATGCGCAGCTCTTTGCAAAAGAGAGATATTGGCAAGGAAAAGCTGTCTTGTACCTTTGCATTTTTCTCCCAAACGAAGGTCACTAGAAAGAAAATTTTAAAGCCTCCTGTTAGGCCATCATCTACACGACATAGCCCTGATTTTTCCAATGCGCAGCTCTTTGCAAAAGAGAGATATTGGCAAGGAAAAGCTGTCAGGTACCTTTGCATTTTTCTCCCAAACGAAGGACACTAGAATTAAAATTTTATAGCCTCCTGTTAGGCCATCAGCTACACGACATAGCCCTGAATTTTCCAAAGCGCAGCTCTTTGCAAAAGAGAGATATTGGCATGGAAAAGCTGTCTTGTACCTTTGCATTTTTCTCCCAAACGAAGGTCACTAGAAAGAAAATTTTAAAGCCTCCTGTTAGGCCATCATCTACACGACATAGCCCTGAATTTTCCAATGCGTAGCTCTTTGCAAAAGAGAGATATTGGCAAGGAAAAGCTATCTTGTACCTTTGCATTTTTCTCCCAAACGAAGGACACTAGAATTAAAATTTTAAAGCCTCCTGTTAGGCCATCATCTACACGACATAGCCCTGAATTTTCCAATGCGCAGCTCTTTGCAAAAGAGAGATATTGGCAAGGAAAAGCTGTCTTGTACCATTGCATTTTTCTCCCAAACGAAGGACACTAGAAAGAAAATTTTAAAGCCTCCTGTTAGGCCATCATCTACACGACATAGCCCTGAATTTTCCAATGCGTAGCTCTTTGCAAAAGAGAGATATTGGCAAGGAAAAGCTGTCTTGTATCTTTGCATTTTTCTCCCAAACGAAGGACACTAGAAAGAAAATTTTAAAGCCTCCTGTTAGGCCATCATCTACACGACATAGCCCTGATTTTTCCAATGCGCAGCTCTTTGCAAAAGAGAGATATTGGCAAGGAAAAGCTGTCTTGTACCATTGCATTTTTCTCCCAAACGAAGGACACTAGAAAGAAAATTTTAAAGCCTCCTGTTAGGCCATCATCTACACGACATAGCCCTGAATTTTCCAATGCGCAGCTCTTTGCAAAAGAGAGATATTGGCAAGGAAAAGCTGTCTTGTACCATTGCATTTTTCTCCCAAACGAAGGACACTAGAAAGAAAATTTTAAAGCCTCCTGTTAGGCCATCATCTACACGACATAGCCCTGAATTTTCCAATGCGCAGCTCTTTGCAAAAGAGAGATATTGGCATGGAAAAGCTGTCTTGTACCTTTGCATTTTTCTCCCAAACGAAGGACACTAGAATTAAAATTTTACAGCCTCCTGTTATGCCATCATCTACACGACATAGCTCTGAATTTTCCAATGCGCAGCTCTTTGCAAAAGAGAGATATTGGCAAGGAAAAGCTGTCTTGTACCTTTGCATTTTTCTCCCAAACGAAGGACACTAGAATTAAAATTTTAAAGCCTCCTGTTAGGCCATCATCTACACGACATAGCCCTGAATTTTCCAATGCGCAGCTCTTTGCAAAAGAGAGATATTGGCAAGGAAAAGCTGTCTTGTACCATTGCATTTTTCTCCCAAACGAAGGACACTAGAAAGAAAATTTTAAAGCCTCCTGTTAGGCCATCATCTACACGACATAGCCCTGAATTTTCCAATGCGCAGCTCTTTGCAAAAGAGAGATATTGGCAAGGAAAAGCTGTCTTGTACCATTGCATTTTTCTCCCAAACGAAGGACACTAGAAAGAAAATTTTAAAGCCTCCTGTTAGGCCATCATCTACACGACATAGCCCTGAATTTTCCAATGCGCAGCTCTTTGCAAAAGAGAGATATTGGCAAGAAAAAGCTGTCTTGTACCATTGCATTTTTCTCCCAAACGAAGGACACTAGAAAGAAAATTTTAAAGCCTCCTGTTAGGCCATCATCTACACGACATAGCCCTGAATTTTCCAATGCGTAGCTCTTTGCAAAAGAGAGATATTGGCAAGGAAAAGCTGTCTTGTACCTTTGCATTTTTCTCCCAAACGAAGGACACTAGAATTGAAATTTTAAAGCCTCCTGTGAGGCCATCATCTACACGACATAGCCCTGAATTTTCCAATGCGCAGCTCTTTGCAAAAGAGAGATATTGGCAAGGAAAAGCTGTCTTGTACCATTGCATTTTTCTCCCAAACGAAGGACACTAGAAAGAAAATTTTAAAGCCTCCTGTTAGGCCATCATCTACACGACATAGCCCTGAATTTTCCAATGCGCAGCACTTTGCAAAAGAGAGATATTGGCAAGGAAAAGCTGTCTTGTACCATTGCATTTTTCTCCCAAACGAAGGACACTAGAAAGAAAATTTTAAAGCCTCCTGTTAGGCCATCATCTACACGACATAGCCCTGAATTTTCCAATGCGTAGCTCTTTGCAAAAGAGAGATATTGGCAAGGAAAAGCTGTCTTGTACCATTGCATTTTTCTCCCAAACGAAGGACACTAGAAAGAAAATTTTAAAGCCTCCTGTTAGGCCATCATCTACACGACATAGCCCTGAATTTTCCAATGCGCAGCTCTTTGCAAAAGAGAGATATTGGCAAGGAAAAGCTGTCTTGTACCTTTGCATTTTTCTCCCATACGAAGGACACTAGAATTAAAATTTTAAAGCCTCCTGTTAGGCCATCATCTACACGACATAGCCCTGAATTTTCCAATGCGTAACTCTTTGCAAAAGAGAGATATTGGCAAGGAAAAGCTGTCTTGTACCTTTGCATTTTTCTCCCAAACGAAGGACACTAGAATTAAAATTTTAAAGCCTCCTGTTAGGCCATCATCTACACGACATAGCCCTGAATTTTCCAAAGCGCAGCTCTTTGCAAAAGAGAGATATTGGCAAGGAAAAGCTGTCTTGTACCTTTGCATTTTTCTCCCAAACGAAGGTCACTAGAAAGAAAATTTTAAAGCCTCCTGTTAGGCCATCATCTACACGACATAGCCCTGAATTTTCCAATGCGTAGCTCTTTGCAAAAGAGAGATATTGGCAAGGAAAAGCTATCTTGTACCTTTGCATTTTTCTCCCAAACGAAGGACACTAGAATTAAAATTTTAAAGCCTCCTGTTAGGCCATCATCTACACGACATAGCCCTGAATTTTCCAATGCGCAGCTCTTTGCAAAAGAGAGATATTGGCAAGGAAAAGCTGTCTTGTACCTTTGCATTTTTCTCCCAAACGAAGGACACTAGAAAGAAAATTTTAAAGCCTCCTGTTAGGCCATCATCTACACGACATAGCCCTGAATTTTCCAATGCGTAGCTCTTTGCAAAAGAGAGATATTGGCAAGGAAAAGCTGTCTTGTATCTTTGCATTTTTCTCCCAAACGAAGGACACTAGAAAGAAAATTTTAAAGCCTCCTGTTAGGCCATCATCTACACGACATAGCCCTGATTTTTCCAATGCGCAGCTCTTTGCAAAAGAGAGATATTGGCAAGGAAAAGCTGTCTTGTACCATTGCATTTTTCTCCCAAACGAAGGACACTAGAAAGAAAATTTTAAAGCCTCCTGTTAGGCCATCATCTACACGACATAGCCCTGAATTTTCCAATGCGCAGCTCTTTGCAAAAGAGAGATATTGGCAAGGAAAAGCTGTCTTGTACCTTTGCATTTTTCTCCCAAACGAAGGACACTAGAATTAAAATTTTAAAGCCTCCTGTTAGGCCATCATCTACACGACATAGCCCTGAATTTTCCAATGCGCAGCTCATTGCAAAAGAGAGATATTGGCATGGAAAAGCTGTCTTGTACCTTTGCATTTTTCTCCCAAACGAAGGACACTAGAATTAAAATTTTACAGCCTCCTGTTATGCCATCATCTACACGACATAGCCCTGAATTTTCCAATGCGCAGCTCTTTGCAAAAGAGAGATATTGGCAAGGAAAAGCTGTCTTGTACCTTTGCATTTTTCTCCCAAACGAAGGACACTAGAAAGAAAATTTTAAAGCCTCCTGTTAGGCCATCATCTACACGACATAGCCCTGAATTTTCCAATGCGTAGCTCTTTGCAAAAGAGAGATATTGGCAAGGAAAAGCTGTCTTGTACCTTTGCATTTTTCTCCCAAACGAAGGACACTAGAATTGAAATTTTAAAGCCTCCTGTTAGGCCATCATCTACACGACATAGCCCTGAATTTTCCAATGCGCAGCTCTTTGCAAAAGAGAGATATTGGCAAGGAAAAGCTGTCTTGTACCATTGCATTTTTCTCCCAAACGAAGGACACTAGAAAGAAAATTTTAAAGCCTCCTGTTAGGCCATCATCTACACGACATAGCCCTGAATTTTCCAATGCGCAGCTCTTTGCAAAAGAGAGATATTGGCAAGGAAAAGCTGTCTTGTACCATTGCATTTTTCTCCCAAACGAAGGACACTAGAAAGAAAATTTTAAAGCCTCCTGTTAGGCCATCATCTACACGACATAGCCCTGAATTTTCCAATGCGTAGCTCTTTGCAAAAGAGAGATATTGGCAAGGAAAAGCTGTCTTGTACCATTGCATTTTTCTCCCAAACGAAGGACACTAGAAATAAAATTTTAAAGCCTCCTGTTAGGCCATCATCTACACGACATAGCCCTGAATTTTCCAATGCGCAGCTCTTTGCAAAAGAGAGATATTGGCAAGGAAAAGCTGTCTTGTACCTTTGCATTTTTCTCCCAAACGAAGGACACTAGAATTAAAATTTTAAAGCCTCCTGTTAGGCCATCATCTACACGACATAGCCCTGATTTTTCCAATGCGCAGCTCTTTGCAAAAGAGAGATATTGGCAAGGAAAAGCTGTCTTGTACCATTGCATTTTTCTCCCAAACGAAGGACACTAGAAAGAAAATTTTAAAGCCTCCTGTTAGGCCATCATCTACACGACATAGCCCTGAATTTTCCAATGCGCAGCTCTTTGCAAAAGAGAGATATTGGCAAGGAAAAGCTGTCTTGTACCTTTGCATTTTTCTCCCAAACGAAGGACACTAGAAAGAAAATTTTAAAGCCTCCTGTTAGGCCATCATCTACACGACATAGCCCTGATTTTTTTCCAATGCGCAGCTCTTTGCAAAAGAGAGATATTGGCAAGGAAAAGCTGTCTTGTACCATTGCATTTTTCTCCCAAACGAAGGACACTAGAAAGAAAATTTTAAAGCCTCCTGTTAAGCCATCATCTACACGACATAGCCCTGAATTTTCCAATGCGCAGCTCTTTGCAAAAGAGAGATATTGGCAAGGAAAAGCTGTCTTGTACCATTGCATTTTTCTCCCAAACGAAGGACACTAGAAAGAAAATTTTAAAGCCTCCTGTTAGGCCATCATCTACACGACATAGCCCTGAATTTTCCAATGCGTAGCTCTTTGCAAAAGAGAGATATTAGCAAGGAAAAGCTGTCTTGTACCTTTGCATTTTTCTCCCAAACGAAGGACACTAGAAAGAAAATTTTAAAGCCTCCTGTTAGGCCATCATCTACAAGACATAGCCCTGAATTTTCCAATGCGCAGCTCTTTGCAAAAGAGAGATATTGGCAAGGAAAAGCTGTCTTGTACCTTTGCATTTTTCTCCCAAACGAAGGTCACTAGAAAGAAAATTTTAAAGCCTCCTGTTAGGCCATCATCTACACGACATAGCCCTGAATTTTCAAATGCGCAGCTCTTTGCAAAAGAGAGATATTGGCAAGGAAAAGCTGTCAGGTACCTTTGCATTTTTCTCCCAAACGAAGGACACTAGAATTAAAATTTTATAGCCTCCTGTTAAGCCATCAGCTACACGACATAGCCCTGAATTTTCCAAAGCGCAGCTCTTTGCAAAAGAGAGATATTGGCAAGGAAAAGCTGTCTTGTACCTTTGCATTTTTCTCCCAAACGAAGGTCACTAGAAATAAAATTTTAAAGCCTCCTGTTAGGCCATCATCTACACGACATAGCCCTGAATTTTCCAATGCGTAGCTCTTTGCAAAAGAGAGATATTGGCAAGGAAAAGCTATCTTGTACCTTTGCATTTTTCTCCCAAACGAAGGACACTAGAATTAAAATTTTAAAGCCTCCTGTTAGGCCATCATCTACACGACATAGCCCTGAATTTTCCAATGCGCAGCTCTTTGCAAAAGAGAGATATTGGCAAGGAAAAGCTGTCTTGTACCATTGCATTTTTCTCCCAAACGAAGGACACTAGAAAGAAAATTTTAAAGCCTCCTGTTAGGCCATCATCTACACGACATAGCCCTGAATTTTCCAATGCGTAGCTCTTTGCAAAAGAGAGATATTGGCAAGGAAAAGCTGTCTTGTACCTTTGCATTTTTCTCCCAAACGAAGGACACTAGAATTAAAATTTTAAAGCCTCCTGTTAGGCCATCATCTACACGACATAGCTCTGAATTTTCCAATGCGCAGCTCTTTGCAAAAGAGAGATATTGGCAAGGAAAAGCTGTCTTGTACCTTTGCATTTTTCTCCCAAACGAAGGACACTAGAATTATAATTTTAAAGCCTCCTGTTAGGCCATCATCTACACGACATAGCCCTGAATTTTCCAATGCGCAGCTCTTTGCAAAAGAGAGATATTGGCAAGGAAAAGCTGTCTTGTACCTTTGCATTTTTCTCCCAAACGAAGGACACTAGAAAGAAAATTTTAAAGCCTCCTGTTAGGCCATCATCTACAAGACATAGCCCTGAATTTTCCAATGCGCAGCTCTTTGCAAAAGAGAGATATTGGCAAGGAAAAGCTGTCTTGTACCTTTGCATTTTTCTCCCAAACGAAGGTCACTAGAAAGAAAATTTTAAAGCCTCCTGTTAGGCCATCATCTACACGACATAGCCCTGATTTTTCCAATGCGCAGCTCTTTGCAAAAGAGAGATATTGGCAAGGAAAAGCTGTCAGGTACCTTTGCATTTTTCTCCCAAACGAAGGACACTAGAATTAAAATTTTATAGCCTCCTGTTAGGCCATCAGCTACACGACATAGCCCTGAATTTTCCAAAGCGCAGCTCTTTGCAAAAGAGAGATATTGGCATGGAAAAGCTGTCTTGTACCTTTGCATTTTTCTCCCAAACGAAGGTCACTAGAAAGAAAATTTTAAAGCCTCCTGTTAGGCCATCATCTACACGACATAGCCCTGAATTTTCCAATGCGTAGCTCTTTGCAAAAGAGAGATATTGGCAAGGAAAAGCTATCTTGTACCTTTGCATTTTTCTCCCAAACGAAGGACACTAGAATTAAAATTTTAAAGCCTCCTGTTAGGCCATCATCTACACGACATAGCCCTGAATTTTCCAATGCGCAGCTCTTTGCAAAAGAGAGATATTGGCAAGGAAAAGCTGTCTTGTACCATTGCATTTTTCTCCCAAACGAAGGACACTAGAAAGAAAATTTTAAAGCCTCCTGTTAGGCCATCATCTACACGACATAGCCCTGAATTTTCCAATGCGTAGCTCTTTGCAAAAGAGAGATATTGGCAAGGAAAAGCTGTCTTGTATCTTTGCATTTTTCTCCCAAACGAAGGACACTAGAAAGAAAATTTTAAAGCCTCCTGTTAGGCCATCATCTACACGACATAGCCCTGATTTTTCCAATGCGCAGCTCTTTGCAAAAGAGAGATATTGGCAAGGAAAAGCTGTCTTGTACCATTGCATTTTTCTCCCAAACGAAGGACACTAGAAAGAAAATTTTAAAGCCTCCTGTTAGGCCATCATCTACACGACATAGCCCTGAATTTTCCAATGCGCAGCTCTTTGCAAAAGAGAGATATTGGCAAGGAAAAGCTGTCTTGTACCATTGCATTTTTCTCCCAAACGAAGGACACTAGAAAGAAAATTTTAAAGCCTCCTGTTAGGCCATCATCTACACGACATAGCCCTGAATTTTCCAATGCGCAGCTCTTTGCAAAAGAGAGATATTGGCATGGAAAAGCTGTCTTGTACCTTTGCATTTTTCTCCCAAACGAAGGACACTAGAATTAAAATTTTACAGCCTCCTGTTATGCCATCATCTACACGACATAGCTCTGAATTTTCCAATGCGCAGCTCTTTGCAAAAGAGAGATATTGGCAAGGAAAAGCTGTCTTGTACCTTTGCATTTTTCTCCCAAACGAAGGACACTAGAATTAAAATTTTAAAGCCTCCTGTTAGGCCATCATCTACACGACATAGCCCTGAATTTTCCAATGCGCAGCTCTTTGCAAAAGAGAGATATTGGCAAGGAAAAGCTGTCTTGTACCATTGCATTTTTCTCCCAAACGAAGGACACTAGAAAGAAAATTTTAAAGCCTCCTGTTAGGCCATCATCTACACGACATAGCCCTGAATTTTCCAATGCGCAGCTCTTTGCAAAAGAGAGATATTGGCAAGGAAAAGCTGTCTTGTACCATTGCATTTTTCTCCCAAACGAAGGACACTAGAAAGAAAATTTTAAAGCCTCCTGTTAGGCCATCATCTACACGACATAGCCCTGAATTTTCCAATGCGCAGCTCTTTGCAAAAGAGAGATATTGGCAAGAAAAAGCTGTCTTGTACCATTGCATTTTTCTCCCAAACGAAGGACACTAGAAAGAAAATTTTAAAGCCTCCTGTTAGGCCATCATCTACACGACATAGCCCTGAATTTTCCAATGCGTAGCTCTTTGCAAAAGAGAGATATTGGCAAGGAAAAGCTGTCTTGTACCTTTGCATTTTTCTCCCAAACGAAGGACACTAGAAAGAAAATTTTAAAGCCTCCTGTTAGGCCATCATCTACACGACATAGCCCTGAATTTTCCAATGCGTAGCTCTTTGCAAAAGAGAGATATTGGCAAGGAAAAGCTGTCTTGTACCTTTGCATTTTTCTCCCAAACGAAAATTGGAAAATTCAGGGCTATGTCGTGTAGATGATGGCCTAACAGGAGGCTTTAAAATTTTAATTCTAGTGTCCTTCGTTTGGGAGAAAAATGCAAAGGTACCTGACAGCTTTTCCTTGCCAATATCTCTCTTTTGCAAAGAGCTGCGCATTGGAAAATTCAGGGATATGTCGTGTAGATGATGGCATAACAGGAGGCTTTAAAATTTTAATTCTAGTGTCCTTCGTTTGGGAGAAAAATGCAAAGGTACAAGACAGCTTTTCCTTGCCAATATCTCTCTTTTGCAAAGAGCTGCGCATTGGAAAATTCAGGGCTATGTCGTGTAGATTATGGCATAACAGGAGGCTGTAAAATTTTAATTCTAGTGTCCTTCGTTTGGGAGAAAAATGCAAAGGTACAAGACAGCTTTTCCATGCCAATATCTCTCTTTTGCAAAGAGCTGCGCATTGGAAAATTCAGGGCTATGTCGTGTAGATGATGGCCTAACAGGAGGCTTTAAAATTTTCTTTCTAGTGTCCTTCGTTTGGGAGAAAAATGCAAAGATACAAGACAGCTTTTCCTTGCCAATATCTCTCTTTTGCAAAGAGCTACGCATTGGAAAATTCAGGGCTATGTCGTGTAGATGATGGCCTAACAGGAGGCTTTAAAATTTTCTTTCTAGTGTCCTTCGTTTGGGAGAAAAATGCAAAGATACAAGACAGCTTTTCCTTGCCAATATCTCTCTTTTGCAAAGAGCTACGCATTGGAAAATTCAGGGCTATGTCGTGTAGATGATGGCCTAACAGGAGGCTTTAAAATTTTCTTTCTAGTGTCCTTCGTTTGGGAGAAAAATGCAAAGGTACAAGACAGCTTTTCCATGCCAATATCTCTCTTTTGCAAAGAGCTGCGCATTGGAAAATTCAGGGCTATGTCGTGTAGATCATGGCTTAACAGGAGGCTTTAAAATTTTCTTTCTAGTGTCCTTCGTTTGGGAGAAAAATGCAATGGTACAAGACAGCTTTTCCTTGCCAATATCTCTCTTTTGCAAAGAGCTGCGCATTGGAAAAATCAGGGCTATGTCGTGTAGATGATGGCCTAACAGGAGGCTTTAAAATTTTAATTCTAGTGTCCTTCGTTTGGGAGAAAAATGCAAAGGTACAAGACAGCTTTTCCTTGCCAATATCTCTCTTTTGCAAAGAGCTACGCATTGGAAAATTCAGGGCTATGTCGTGTAGATGATGGCCTAACAGGAGGCTTTAAAATTTTCTTTCTAGTGTCCTTCGTTTGGGAGAAAAATGCAAAGGTACAAGACAGCTTTTCCTTGCCAATATCTCTCTTTTGCAAAGAGCTACGCATTGGAAAATTCAGGGCTATGTCGTGTAGATGATGGCCGAACAGGAGGCTTTAAAATTTTAATTCGTGTCCTTCGTTTGGGAGAAAAATGCAAAGGTACAAGACAGCTTTTCCTTGCCAATATCTCTCTTTTGCAAAGAGCTGCGCATTGGAAAATTCAGGGCTATGTCGTGTAGATGATGGCCTAACAGGAGGCTTTAAAATTTTCTTTCTAGTGTCCTTCGTTTGGGAGAAAAATGCAATGGTACAAGACAGCTTTTCCTTGCCAATATCTCTCTTTTGCAAAGAGCTACGCATTGGAAAATTCAGGGCTATGTCGTGTAGATGATGGCCTAACAGGAGGCTTTAAAATTTTCTTTCTAGTGTCCTTCGTTTGGGAGAAAAATGCAATGGTACAAGACAGCTTTTTCTTGCCAATATCTCTCTTTTGCAAAGAGCTGCGCATTGGAAAATTCAGGGCTATGTCGTGTAGATGATGGCCTAACAGGAGGCTTTAAAATTTTCTTTCTAGTGTCCTTCGTTTGGGAGAAAAATGCAATGGTACAAGACAGCTTTTCCTTGCCAATATCTCTCTTTTGCAAAGAGCTGCGCATTGGAAAATTCAGGGCTATGTCGTGTAGATGATGGCCTAACAGGAGGCTTTAAAATTTCAATTCTAGTGTCCTTCGTTTGGGAGAAAAATGCAAAGGTTCAAGACAGCTTTTCCTTGCCAATATCTCTCTTTTGCAAAGAGCTACGCATTGGAAAATTCAGGGCTATGTCGTGTAGATGATGGCCTAACAGGAGGCTTTAAAATTTTCTTTCTAGTGTCCTTCGTTTGGGAGAAAAATGCAAAGGTACAAGACAGCTTTTCCTTGCCAATATCTCTCTTTTGCAAAGAGCTGCGCATTGGAAAAATCAGGGCTATGTCGTGTAGATGATGGCCTAACGGGAGGCTTTAAAATTTTAATTCTAGTGTCCTTCGTTTGGGAGAAAAATGCAAAGGTACAAGACAGCTTTTCCTTGCCAATATCTCTCTTTTGCAAAGAGCTACGCATTGGAAAATTCAGGGCTATGTCGTGTAGATGATAGCCTAACAGGAGGCTTTAAAATTTTAATTCTAGTGTCCTTCGTTTGGGAGAAAAATGCAAAGGTACAAGACAGCTTTTCCTTGCCAATATCTCTCTTTTGCAAAGAGCTGCGCATTGGAAAATTCAGGGCTATGTCGTGTAGATGATGGCCTAACAGGAGGCTTTAAAATTTTCTTTCTAGTGTCCTTCGTTTGGGAGAAAAATGCAATGGTACAAGACAGCTTTTCCTTGCCAATATCTCTCTTTTGCAAAGAGCTACGCATTGGAAAATTCAGGGCTATGTCGTGTAGATGATGGCCTAACAGGAGGCTTTAAAATTTTCTTTCTAGTGTCCTTCGTTTGGGAGAAAAATGCAATGGTACAAGACAGCTTTTCCTTGCCAATATCTCTCTTTTGCAAAGAGCTGCGCATTGGAAAATTCAGGGCTATGTCGTGTAGATGATGGCCTAACAGGAGGCTTTAAAATTTCAATTCTAGTGTCCTTCGTTTGGGAGAAAAATGCAAAGGTACAAGACAGCTTTTCCTTGCCAATATCTCTCTTTTGCAAAGAGCTGCGCATTGGAAAATTCAGGGCTATGTCGTGTAGATGATGGCTTAACAGGAGGCTTTAAAATTTTCTTTCTAGTGTCCTTCGTTTGGGAGAAAAATGCAATGGTACAAGACAGCTTTTCCTTGCCAATATCTCTCTTTTGCAAAGAGCTACGCATTGGAAAATTCAGGGCTATGTCGTGTAGATGATGGCCTAACAGGAGGCTTTAAAATTTCAATTCTAGTGTCCTTCGTTTGGGAGAAAAATGCAAAGGTACAAGACAGCTTTTCCTTGCCAATATCTCTCTTTTGCAAAGAGCTACGCATTGGAAAATTCAGGGCTATGTCGTGTAGATGAGGGCCTAACAGGAGGCTTTAAAATTTTCTTTCTAGTGTCCTTCGTTTGGGAGAAAAATGCAAAGGTACAAGACAGCTTTTCCTTGCCAATATCTCTCTTTTGCAAAGAGCTGCGCATTGGAAAATTCAGGGCTATGTCGTGTAGATGATGGCCTAACAGGAGGCTTTAAAATTTTCTTTCTAGTGTCCTTCGTTTGGGAGAAAAATGCAATGGTACAAGACAGCTTTTCCTTGCCAATATCTCTCTTTTGCAAAGAGCTGCGCATTGGAAAATTCAGGGCTATGTCGTGTAGATGATGGCCTAACAGGAGGCTTTAAAATTTCAATTCTAGTGTCCTTCGTTTGGGAGAAAAATGCAAAGGTACAAGACAGCTTTTCCTTGCCAATATCTCTCTTTTGCAAAGAGCTACGCATTGGAAAATTCAGGGCTATGTCGTGTAGATGATGGCCTAACAGGAGGCTTTAAAATTTTCTTTCTAGTGTCCTTCGTTTGGGAGAAAAATGCAAAGGTACAAGACAGCTTTTCCTTGCCAATATCTCTCTTTTGCAAAGAGCTGCGCATTGGAAAAATCAGGGCTATGTCGTGTAGATGATGGCCTAACAGGAGGCTTTAAAATTTTAATTCTAGTGTCCTTCGTTTGGGAGAAAAATGCAAAGGTACAAGACAGCTTTTCCTTGCCAATATCTCTCTTTTGCAAAGAGCTACGCATTGGAAAATTCAGGGCTATGTCGTGTAGATGATGGCGTAACAGGAGGCTTTAAAATTTTAATTCTAGTGTCCTTCGTTTGGGAGAAAAATGCAAAGGTACAAGACAGCTTTTCCTTGCCAATATCTCTCTTTTGCAAAGAGCTACGCATTGGAAAATTCAGGGCTATGTCGTGTAGATGATGGCCGAACAGGAGGCTTTAAAATTTTAATTCTAGTGTCCTTCGTTTGGGAGAAAAATGCAAAGGTACAAGACAGCTTTTCCTTGCCAATATCTCTCTTTTGCAAAGAGCTGCGCATTGGAAAATTCAGGGCTATGTCGTGTAGATGATGGCCTAACAGGAGGCTTTAAAATTTTCTTTCTAGTGTCCTTCGTTTGGGAGAAAAATGCAATGGTACAAGACAGCTTTTCCTTGCCAATATCTCTCTTTTGCAAAGAGCTGCGCATTGGAAAATTCAGGGCTATGTCGTGTAGATGATGGCCTAACAGGAGGCTTTAAAATTTCAATTCTAGTGTCCTTCGTTTGGGAGAAAAATGCAAAGGTACAAGACAGCTTTTCCTTGCCAATATCTCTCTTTTGCAAAGAGCTACGCATTGGAAAATTCAGGGCTATGTCGTGTAGATGATGGCCGAACAGGAGGCTTTAAAATTTTAATTCTAGTGTCCTTCGTTTGGGAGAAAAATGCAAAGGTACAAGACAGCTTTTCCTTGCCAATATCTCTCTTTTGCAAAGAGCTGCGCATTGGAAAATTCAGGGCTATGTCGTGTAGATGATGGCCTAACAGGAGGCTTTAAAATTTTCTTTCTAGTGTCCTTCGTTTGGGAGAAAAATGCAATGGTACAAGACAGCTTTTCCTTGCCAATATCTCTCTTTTGCAAAGAGCTGCGCATTGGAAAAATCAGGGCTATGTCGTGTAGATGATGGCCTAACAGGAGGCTTTAAAATTTTCTTTCTAGTGTCCTTCGTTTGGGAGAAAAATGCAATGGTACAAGACAGCTTTTCCTTGCCAATATCTCTCTTTTGCAAAGAGCTGCGCATTGGAAAATTCAGGGCTATGTCGTGTAGATGATGGCCTAACAGGAGGCTTTAAAATTTCAATTCTAGTGTCCTTCGTTTGGGAGAAAAATGCAAAGGTACAAGACAGCTTTTCCTTGCCAATATCTCTCTTTTGCAAAGAGCTGCGCATTGGAAAATTCAGGGCTATGTCGTGTAGATGATGGCCTAACAGGAGGCTTTAAAATTTCAATTCTAGTGTCCTTCGTTTGGGAGAAAAATGCAAAGGTACAAGACAGCTTTTCCTTGCCAATATCTCTCTTTTGCAAAGAGCTACGCATTGGAAAATTCAGGGCTATGTCGTGTAGATGAGGGCCTAACAGGAGGCTTTAAAATTTTCTTTCTAGTGTCCTTCGTTTGGGAGAAAAATGCAAAGGTACAAGACAGCTTTTCCTTGCCAATATCTCTCTTTTGCAAAGAGCTGCGCATTGGAAAATTCAGGGCTATGTCGTGTAGATCATGGCTTAACAGGAGGCTTTAAAATTTTCTTTCTAGTGTCCTTCGTTTGGGAGAAAAATGCAATGGTACAAGACAGCTTTTCCTTGCCAATATCTCTCTTTTGCAAAGAGCTGCGCATTGGAAAAATCAGGGCTATGTCGTGTAGATGATGGCCTAACAGGAGGCTTTAAAATTTTAATTCTAGTGTCCTTCGTTTGGGAGAAAAATGCAAAGGTACAAGACAGCTTTTCCTTGCCAATATCTCTCTTTTGCAAAGAGCTACGCATTGGAAAATTCAGGGCTATGTCGTGTAGATGATGGCCTAACAGGAGGCTTTAAAATTTTCTTTCTAGTGTCCTTCGTTTGGGAGAAAAATGCAAAGGTACAAGACAGCTTTTCCTTGCCAATATCTCTCTTTTGCAAAGAGCTACGCATTGGAAAATTCAGGGCTATGTCGTGTAGATGATGGCCGAACAGGAGGCTTTAAAATTTTAATTCGTGTCCTTCGTTTGGGAGAAAAATGCAAAGGTACAAGACAGCTTTTCCTTGCCAATATCTCTCTTTTGCAAAGAGCTGCGCATTGGAAAATTCAGGGCTATGTCGTGTAGATGATGGCCTAACAGGAGGCTTTAAAATTTTCTTTCTAGTGTCCTTCGTTTGGGAGAAAAATGCAATGGTACAAGACAGCTTTTCCTTGCCAATATCTCTCTTTTGCAAAGAGCTACGCATTGGAAAATTCAGGGCTATGTCGTGTAGATGATGGCCTAACAGGAGGCTTTAAAATTTTCTTTCTAGTGTCCTTCGTTTGGGAGAAAAATGCAATGGTACAAGACAGCTTTTTCTTGCCAATATCTCTCTTTTGCAAAGAGCTGCGCATTGGAAAATTCAGGGCTATGTCGTGTAGATGATGGCCTAACAGGAGGCTTTAAAATTTTCTTTCTAGTGTCCTTCGTTTGGGAGAAAAATGCAATGGTACAAGACAGCTTTTCCTTGCCAATATCTCTCTTTTGCAAAGAGCTGCGCATTGGAAAATTCAGGGCTATGTCGTGTAGATGATGGCCTAACAGGAGGCTTTAAAATTTCAATTCTAGTGTCCTTCGTTTGGGAGAAAAATGCAAAGGTTCAAGACAGCTTTTCCTTGCCAATATCTCTCTTTTGCAAAGAGCTACGCATTGGAAAATTCAGGGCTATGTCGTGTAGATGATGGCCTAACAGGAGGCTTTAAAATTTTCTTTCTAGTGTCCTTCGTTTGGGAGAAAAATGCAAAGGTACAAGACAGCTTTTCCTTGCCAATATCTCTCTTTTGCAAAGAGCTGCGCATTGGAAAAATCAGGGCTATGTCGTGTAGATGATGGCCTAACGGGAGGCTTTAAAATTTTAATTCTAGTGTCCTTCGTTTGGGAGAAAAATGCAAAGGTACAAGACAGCTTTTCCTTGCCAATATCTCTCTTTTGCAAAGAGCTACGCATTGGAAAATTCAGGGCTATGTCGTGTAGATGATAGCCTAACAGGAGGCTTTAAAATTTTAATTCTAGTGTCCTTCGTTTGGGAGAAAAATGCAAAGGTACAAGACAGCTTTTCCTTGCCAATATCTCTCTTTTGCAAAGAGCTGCGCATTGGAAAATTCAGGGCTATGTCGTGTAGATGATGGCCTAACAGGAGGCTTTAAAATTTTCTTTCTAGTGTCCTTCGTTTGGGAGAAAAATGCAATGGTACAAGACAGCTTTTCCTTGCCAATATCTCTCTTTTGCAAAGAGCTACGCATTGGAAAATTCAGGGCTATGTCGTGTAGATGATGGCCTAACAGGAGGCTTTAAAATTTTCTTTCTAGTGTCCTTCGTTTGGGAGAAAAATGCAATGGTACAAGACAGCTTTTCCTTGCCAATATCTCTCTTTTGCAAAGAGCTGCGCATTGGAAAATTCAGGGCTATGTCGTGTAGATGATGGCCTAACAGGAGGCTTTAAAATTTCAATTCTAGTGTCCTTCGTTTGGGAGAAAAATGCAAAGGTACAAGACAGCTTTTCCTTGCCAATATCTCTCTTTTGCAAAGAGCTGCGCATTGGAAAATTCAGGGCTATGTCGTGTAGATGATGGCTTAACAGGAGGCTTTAAAATTTTCTTTCTAGTGTCCTTCGTTTGGGAGAAAAATGCAATGGTACAAGACAGCTTTTCCTTGCCAATATCTCTCTTTGCAAAGAGCTACGCATTGGAAAATTCAGGGCTATGTCGTGTAGATGATGGCCTAACAGGAGGCTTTAAAATTTCAATTCTAGTGTCCTTCGTTTGGGAGAAAAATGCAAAGGTACAAGACAGCTTTTCCTTGCCAATATCTCTCTTTGCAAAGAGCTACGCATTGGAAAATTCAGGGCTATGTCGTGTAGATGAGGGCCTAACAGGAGGCTTTAAAATTTTCTTTCTAGTGTCCTTCGTTTGGGAGAAAAATGCAAAGTACAAGACAGCTTTTCCTTGCCAATATCTCTCTTTTGCAAAGAGCTGCGCATTGGAAAATTCAGGGCTATGTCGTGTAGATGATGGCCTAACAGGAGGCTTTAAAATTTTCTTTCTAGTGTCCTTCGTTTGGGAGAAAAATGCAATGGTACAAGACAGCTTTTCCTTGCCAATATCTCTCTTTTGCAAAGAGCTGCGCATTGGAAAATTCAGGGCTATGTCGTGTAGATGATGGCCTAACAGGAGGCTTTAAAATTTCAATTCTAGTGTCCTTCGTTTGGGAGAAAAATGCAAAGGTACAAGACAGCTTTTCCTTGCCAATATCTCTCTTTTGCAAAGAGCTACGCATTGGAAAATTCAGGGGCTATGTCGTGTAGATGATGGCCTAACAGGAGGCTTTAAAATTTTCTTTCTAGTGTCCTTCGTTTGGGAGAAAAATGCAAAGGTACAAGACAGCTTTTCCTTGCCAATATCTCTCTTTTGCAAAGAGCTGCGCATTGGAAAAATCAGGGCTATGTCGTGTAGATGATGGCCTAACAGGAGGCTTTAAAATTTTAATTCTAGTGTCCTTCGTTTGGGAGAAAAATGCAAGGTACAAGACAGCTTTTCCTTGCCAATATCTCTCTTTGCAAAGAGCTACGCATTGGAAAATTCAGGGCTATGTCGTGTAGATGATGGCCTAACAGGAGGCTTAAAATTTTAATTCTAGTGTCCTTCGTTTGGGAGAAAAATGCAAAGGTACAAGACAGCTTTTCCTTGCCAATATCTCTCTTTTGCAAAGAGCTACGCATTGGAAAATTCAGGGCTATGTCGTGTAGATGATGGCCGAACAGGAGGCTTTAAAATTTTAATTCTAGTGTCCTTCGTTTGGGAGAAAAATGCAAAGGTACAAGACAGCTTTTCCTTGCCAATATCTCTCTTTTGCAAAGAGCTGCGCATTGGAAAATTCAGGGCTATGTCGTGTAGATGATGGCCTAACAGGAGGCTTTAAAATTTCTTTCTAGTGTCCTTCGTTTGGGAGAAAAATGCAATGGTACAAGACAGCTTTTCCTTGCCAATATCTCTCTTTTGCAAAGAGCTGCGCATTGGAAAATTCAGGGCTATGTCGTGTAGATGATGGCCTAACAGGAGGCTTTAAAATTTCAATTCTAGTGTCCTTCGTTTGGGAGAAAAATGCAAAGGTACAAGACAGCTTTTCCTTGCCAATATCTCTCTTTTGCAAAGAGCTACGCATTGAAAATTCAGGGCTATGTCGTGTAGATGATGGCCGAACAGGAGGCTTTAAAATTTTAATTCTAGGTGTCCTTCGTTTGGGAGAAAAATGCAAAGGTACAAGACAGCTTTTCCTTGCCAATATCTCTCTTTTGCAAAGAGCTGCGCATTGGAAAATTCAGGGCTATGTCGTGTAGATGATGGCCTAACAGGAGGCTTTAAAATTTTCTTTCTAGTGTCCTTCGTTTGGGAGAAAAATGCAATGGTACAAGACAGCTTTTCCTTGCCAATATCTCTCTTTTGCAAAGAGCAGCGCATTGAAAAATCAGGGCTATGTCGTGTAGATGATGGCCTAACAGGAGGCTTTAAAATTTTCTTTCTAGTGTCCTTCGTTTGGGAGAAAAATGCAATGGTACAAGACAGCTTTTCCTTGCCAATAT
The DNA here is from genome assembly GCF_028390025.1 of Pseudophryne corroboree. Taxonomy (NCBI): domain Eukaryota; kingdom Metazoa; phylum Chordata; class Amphibia; order Anura; family Myobatrachidae; genus Pseudophryne; species Pseudophryne corroboree. The sequence goes on along the minus strand of NW_026968254.1, from coordinate 496,257 downwards.
CTCTCTTTTGCAAAGAGCTGCGCATTGGAAAATTCAGGGCTATGTCGTGTAGATGATGGCCTAACAGGAGGCTTTAAAATTTCAATTCTAGTGTCCTTCGTTTGGGAGAAAAATGCAAAGGTACAAGACAGCTTTTCCTTGCCAATATCTCTCTTTTGCAAAGAGCTGCGCATTGGAAAATTCAGGGCTATGTCGTGTAGATGATGGCCTAACAGGAGGCTTTAAAATTTCAATTCTAGTGTCCTTCGTTTGGGAGAAAAATGCAAAGGTACAAGACAGCTTTTCCTTGCCAATATCTCTCTTTTGCAAAGAGCTACGCATTGGAAAATTCAGGGCTATGTCGTGTAGATGAGGGCCTAACAGGAGGCTTTAAAATTTTCTTTCTAGTGTCCTTCGTTTGGGAGAAAAATGCAAAGGTACAAGACAGCTTTTCCTTGCCAATATCTCTCTTTTGCAAAGAGCTGCGCATTGGAAAATTCAGGGCTATGTCGTGTAGATGATGGCCTAACAGGAGGCTTTAAAATTTTCTTTCTAGTGTCCTTCGTTTGGGAGAAAAATGCAAAAGGTACAAGACAGCTTTTCCTTGCCAATATCTCTCTTTTGCAAAGAGCTGCGCATTGGAAAAATCAGGGCTATGTCGTGTAGATGATGGCCTAACAGGAGGCTTAAAATTTCTTTCTAGTGTCCTTCGTTTGGGAGAAAAATGCAATGGTACAAGACAGCTTTTCCTTGCCAATATCTCTCTTTTGCAAAGAGCTGCGCATTGGAAAATTCAGGGCTATGTCGTGTAGATGATGGCCTAACAGGAGGCTTAAAATTTCAATTCTAGTGTCCTTCGTTTGGGGAGAAAAATGCAATGGTACAAGACAGCTTTTCCTTGCCAATTATCTCTCTTTTGCAAAGAGCTGCGCATTGGAAAAATAAGGGCTATGTCGTGTAGATGATGGCCTAACAGGAGGCTTTAAATTTTCTTTCTAGTGTCCTTCGTTTGGGAGAAAAATGCAATGGTACAAGACAGCTTTCCTTGCCAATATCTCTCTTTTGCAAAGAGCTGCGCATTGGAAAATTCAGGCTATGTCGTGTAGATGATGGCCTAACAGGAGGCTTTAAAATTTTAATTCTAGTGTCCTTCGTTTGGGAGAAAAGATGCAAAGGTACAAGACAGCTTTTCCTTGCCAATATCTCTCTTTTGCAAAGAGCTACGCATTGGAAAATTCAGGGCTATGTCGTGTAGATGATGGCCTAACAGGAGGCTTTAAATTTTAATTCTAGTGTCCTTCGTTTGGGAGAAAAATGCAAAGGTACAAGACAGCTTTTCCTTGCCAATATCTCTCTTTTGCAAAGAGCTGCGCATTGGAAAATCAGGGCTATGTCGTGTAGATATGGCCTAACAGGAGGCTTAAAATTTTCTTTCTAGTGTCCTTCGTTTGGGAGAAAAATGCAATGGTACAAGACAGCTTTTCCTTGCCAATATCTCTCTTTTGCAAAGAGCTACGCATTGGAAAATTCAGGGCTATGTCGGTGTAGATGATGGCCTAACAGGAGGCTTTAAAATTTTCTTTCTAGTGTCCTTCGTTTGGGAGAAAAATGCAATGGTACAAGACAGCTTTTCCTTGCCAATATCTCTCTTTTGCAAAGAGCTGCGCATTGGAAAATTCACGGGCTATGTTGTGTAGATGATGGCCTAACAGGAGGCTTTAAAATTTTTCTTTCTAGTGTCCTTCGTTTGGAGAAAAATGCAATGGTACAAGACAGCTTTTCCTTGCCAATATCTCTCTTTTGCAAAGAGCTCCGCATTGGAAAATTCAGGGCTATGTCGTGTAGATGAGGGCCTAACAGGAGGCTTTAAAAATTTTCTTTCTAGTGTCCTTCGTTTGGGAGAAAAATGCAAAGGTACAAGACAGCTTTCCTTGCCAATATCTCTCTTTTGCAAAGAGCTGCGCATTGGAAAATTCAGGGCTATGTCGTGTAGATGATGGCCTAACAGGAGGCTTAAAATTTTCTTTCTAGTGTCCTTCGTTTGGAGAAAATGCAATGGTACAAGACAGCTTTCCTTGCCAATATCTCTCTTTTGCAAAGAGCTGCGCATTGGAAAATTCAGGGCTATGTCGTGTAGATGATGGCTAACAGGAGGCTTTAAAATTTCAATTCTAGTGTCCTTCGTTTGGGAGAAAAATGCAAAGGTACAAGACAGCTTTCCTTGCCAATATCTCTCTTTTGCAAAGAGCTACGCATTGGAAAATTCAGGGCTATGTCGTGTAGATGATGGCCTAACAGGAGGCTTTAAAATTTTCTTTCCTAGTGTCCTTCGTTTGGGAGAAAAAATGCAAAGGTACAAGACAGCTTTTCCTTGCCAATATCTCTCTTTGCAAAGAGCTGCGCATTGGAAAAATCAGGGCTATGTCGTGTAGATGATGGCCTAACAGGAGGCTTTAAAATTTTAATTCTAGTGTCCTTCGTTTGGGAGAAAAATGCAAAGGTACAAGACAGCTTTTCCTTGCATATCTCTCTTTTGCAAAGAGCTACGCATTGAAAATTCAGGGCTATGTCGTGTAGATGATGGCCTAACAGGAGGCTTTAAAATTTTAATTCTAGTGTCCTTCGTTTGGGAGAAAAATGCAAAGGTACAAGACAGCTTTTCCTTGCCAATATCTCTCTTTTGCAAAGAGCTACGCATTGGAAAATTCAGGGCTATGTCGTGTAGATGATGGCCGAACAGGAGGCTTTAAAAATTTTAATTCTTAGTGTCCTTCGTTTGGAGAAAAATGCAAAGGTACAAGACAGCTTTCCTTGCCAATATCTCTCTTTGGCAAGAGCTGCGCATTGGAAAATTCAGGGCTATGTCGTGTAGATGATGGCTAACAGGAGGCTTTAAAATTTTCTTTCTAGTGTCCTTCGTTTGGGAGAAAAATGCAATGGTACAAGACAGCTTTTCCTTGCCAATATCTCTCTTTTGCAAAGAGCTACGCATTGGAAAATTCAGGGCTATGTCGTGTAGCTGATGGCCTAACAGGAGGCTTTAAAAATTTTCTTTCTAGTGTCCTTCGTTTGGGAGAAAAATGCAATGGAGTACAAGACAGCTTTTCCTTGCCAATATCTCTCTTTTGCAAAGAGCTGCGCATTGGAAAATTCAGGGCTATGTCGTGTAGATGATGGCCTAACAGGAGGCTTTAAAATTTCAATTCTAGTGTCCTTCGTTTGGGAGAAAAATGCAAAGGTACCAGACAGCTTTTCCTTGCCAATATCTCTCTTTTGCAAAGAGCTGCGCTTTGAAAATTCAGGGCTATGTCGTGTAGATGATGGCCTAACAGGAGGCTTTAAAATTTTCTTTCTAGTGTCCTTCGTTTGGGAGAAAAATGCAATGGTACAAGACAGCTTTTCCTTGCCAATATCTCTTTTGCAAAGAGCTGCGCATTGGAAAAATCAGGGCTATGTCGTGTAGATGATGGCCTAACAGGAGGCTTTAAATTTTCTTTCTAGTGTCCTTCGTTTGGGAGAAAAATGCAATGGTACAAGACAGCTTTTCCTGCCAATATCTCTCTTTTGCAAAGAGCTGCGCATTGGAAAATTCAGGGCTATGTCGTGTAGATGATGGCCTAACAGGAGGCTTTAAATTTCAATTCTAGTGTCCTTCGTTTGGGAGAAAAATGCAAAGGTACAAGACAGCTTTTCCTTGCCAATATCTCTCTTTTGCAAAGAGCTGCGGCATTGGAAAATTCAGGGCTATGTCGTGTAGATGATGGCCTAACAGGAGGCTTTAAAATTTCAATTCTAGTGTCCTTCGTTTGGGAGAAAAATGCAAGGTACAAGACAGCTTTTTCCTTGCCAATATCTCTCTTTTGCAAAGAGCTACGCATTGGAAAATTCAGGGCTATGTCGTGTAGATGAGGGCCTAACAGGAGGCTTTAAAATTTTCTTTCTAGTGTCCTTCGTTTGGGAGAAAAATGCAAAGGTACAAGACAGCTTTTCCTTGCCAATATCTCTCTTTTGCAAAGAGCTGCGCATTGGAAAATTCAGGGCTATGTCGTGTAGATGATGGCCTAACAGGAGGCTTTAAAATTTTCTTTCTAGTGTCCTTCGTTTGGGAGAAAAATGCAAAGGTACAAGACAGCTTTTCCTTGCCAATATCTCTCTTTTGCAAGAGCTGCGCATTGGAAATATCAGGGTATGTCGTGTAGATGATGGCCTAACAGGAGGCTTTAAAATTTTCTTTCTAGTGTCCTTCGTTTGGGAGAAAAATGCAATGGTACAAGACAGCTTTTCCTTGCCAATATCTCTCTTTGCAAAGAGCTGCGCATTGGAAAATTCAGGGCTATGTCGTGTAGATGATGGCCTAACAGGAGGCTTTCAAAATTCAATTCTAGTGTCCTTCGTTTGGGAGAAAAATGCAATGGTACAAGACAGCTTTTCCTTGCCAATATCTCTCTTTGCAAAGAGCTGCGCATTGGAAAAATAAGGGCTATGTCGTGTAGATGATGGCCTAACAGGAGGCTTTAAAATTTTCTTTCTAGTGTCCTTCGTTTGGGAGAAAAAATGCAAAGGTACAAGACAGGCTTTTCCTTGCCAATATCTCTCTTTGCAAAGAGCTGCGCATTGGAAAATTCAGGGCTATGTCGTGTAGATGATGGCCTAACAGGAGGCTTTAAAATTTTCTTTCTAGTGTCCTTCGTTTGGGTAGAAAAATGCAAATGGTACAAGACAGCTTTCCTTGCCAATATCTCTCTTTTGCAAAGAGCTGCGCATTGGAAAATTCAGGGCTATGTCGTGTAGATGATGGCCTAACAGGAGGCTTTAAAATTTTAATTCTAGTGTCCTTCGTTTGGGAGAAAAATGCAAAGGTACAAGACAGCTTTTCCTTGCCAATATCTCTCTTTTGCAAAGAGCTACGCATTGGAAAATTCAGGGCTATGTCGTGTAGATGATGGCCTAACAGGAGGGCTTTAAAATTTTAATTTCTAGTGTCCTTCGTTTGGGAGAAAAATGCAAAGGTACAAGACAGCTTTTCCTTGCCAATATCTCTCTTTTGCAAAGAGCTGCGCATTGGAAAATTCAGGGCTATGTCGTGTAGATTATGGCCTAACAGGAGGCTTTAAAATTTTCTTTCCTAGTGTCCTTCGTTTGGGAGAAAAATGCAATGGTACAAGACAGCTTTTCTTGCCAATATCTCTCTTTGCAAAGAGCTACGCATTGGAAATTCAGGGCTATGTCGTGTAGATGATGGCCTAACAGGAGGCTTTAAAATTTTCTTTCTAGTGTCTTCGTTTGGGAGAAAAATGCAATGTACAAGACAGCTTTTCCTTGCCAATATCTCTCTTTTGCAAAGAGCTTGCGCATTGGAAAATTCAGGGCTATGTTGTGTAGATGATGGCCTAACAGGAGGCTTTAAAATTTTCTTTCTAGTGTCCTTCGTTTGGGAGAAAAAATGCAATGGTACAAGACAGCTTTTCCTTGCCAATATCTCTCTTTTGCAAAGAGCTGCGCATTGGAAAATTCAGGGCTATGTCGTGTAGATGATGGCCTAACAGGAGGCTTTAAAATTTCAATTCTAGTGTCCTTCGTTTGGGAGAAAAATGCAAAGGTACAAGACAGCTTTCCTTGCCAATATCTCTCTTTTGCAAGAGCTGCGCATTGGAAAATTCAGGGCTATGTCGTGTAGATGATGGCCTAACAGGAGGCTTTAAAATTTTCTTTCTAGTGTCCTTCGTTTGGGAGAAAAATGCAATGGTACAAGACAGCTTTTCCTTGCCAATATCTCTCTTTTGCAAAGAGCTACGCATTGGATAATTCAGGGCTATGTCGTGTAGATGATGGCCTAACAGGAGGCTTTAAAATTTTCTTTCTAGTGTCCTTCGTTTGGGAGAAAAATGCAATGGTACAAGACAGCTTTTCCTTGCCAATCTCTCTTTTTGCAAGAGCTGCGCATTGGAAAATTCAGGGCTATGTCGTGTAGATGATGGCCTAACAGGAGGCTTTAAAATTTCAATCTAGTGTCCTTCGTTTGGGAGAAAAATGCAAAGGTACAAGACAGCTTTTCCTTGCCAATATCTCTCTTTGCAAGAGCTGCGCTTTGGAAAATTCAGGGCTATGTCGTGTAGATGATGGCCTAACAGGAGGCTTTAAAATTTTCTTTCTAGTGTCCTTCGTTTGGGAGAAAAATGCAATGGTACAAGACAGCTTTTCCTTGCCAATATCTCTTTTGCAAAGAGCTGCGCATTGGAAAAATCAGGCTATGTCGTGTAGATGATGGCCTAACAGGAGGCTTTAAAATTTTCTTTCTAGTGTCCTTCGTTTGGGAGAAAAATGCAATGGTACAAGACAGCTTTTCCTTGCCAATATCTCTCTTTGCAAAGAGCTGCGCATTGGAAAATTCAGGGCTATGTCGTGTAGATGATGCCTAACAGGAGGCTTTAAAATTTCAATTCTAGTGTCCTTCGTTTGGAGAAAAATGCAAAGGTACAAGACAGCTTTTCCTTGCCAATATCTCTCTTTTGCAAAGGCTGCGCATTGGAAAATTCAGGGCTATGTCGTGTAGATGAGGCCTAAACAGGAGGCTTTAAAAATTTCAATTCTAGTGTCCTCGTTTGGGAGGAAAAATGCAAAGGTACAAGACCGCTTTTCCTTGCCAATATCTCTCTTTGCAAAGAGCTACGCATTGGAAAATTCAGGGCTATGTCGTGTAGATGAGGGCCTAACAGGAGGCTTTAAAATTTTCTTTCTAGTGTCCTTCGTTTGGGAGAAAAATGCAAAGGTACAAGACAGCTTTTCCTTGCCAATATCTCTCTTTTGCAAAGAGCTGCGCATTGGAAAATTCAGGGCTATGTCGTGTAGATGATGGCCTAACAGGAGGCTTTAAAATTTCTTTCTAGTGTCCTTCGTTTGGGAGAAAAATGCAAGGTACAAGACAGCTTTTCCTTGCCAATATCTCTCTTTTGCAAAGAGCTGCGCATTGGAATATCAGGGCTATGTCGTGTAGATGATGGCCTAACAGGAGGCTTTAAAATTTTCTTTCTAGTGTCCTTCGTTTGGGAGAAAAATGCATGGTACAGACAGCTTTTCCTTGCCAATATCTCTCTTTTGCAAAGAGCTGCGCATTGGAAAATTCAGGGCTATGTCGTGTAGATGATGGCCTAACAGGAGGCTTTAAAATTTCAATTCTAGTGTCCTTCGTTTGGGAGAAAAATGCAATGGTACAAGACAGCTTTTCCTTGCAATATCTCTCTTTTGCAAAGAGCTGCGCATTGGAAAAATAAGGGCTATGTCGTGTAGATGCTGGCCTAACAGGAGGCTTTAAATTTTCTTTCTAGTGTCCTTCGTTTGGGAGAAAAATGCAAAGGTACAAGACAGCTTTTCCTTTGCCAATATCTCTCTTTTGCAAAGAGCTGCGCATTGGAAAATTCAGGGCTATGTCTTGTAGATGATGGCCTAACAGGAGGCTTTAAAATTTTCTTCTAGTGTCCTTCGTTTGGGAGAAAAATGCAATGGTACAAGACAGCTTTTCCTTGCCAATATCTCTCTTTTGCAAAGAGCTGCGCATTGGAAAATTCAGGCTATGTCGTGTAGATGATGGCCTAACAGGAGGCTTTAAAATTTTAATTCTAGTGTCCTTCGTTTGGGAGAAAAATGCAAAGGTACAAGACAGCTTTTCCTTGCCAATATTCTCTCTTTTGCAAAGAGCTACGCATTGGAAAATTCAGGGCTATGTCGTGTAGATGATGGCCTAACAGGAGGCTTTAAATTTTAATTCTAGTGTCCTTCGTTTGGGAGAAAAATGCAAAGGTACAAGACAGCTTTTCCTTGCCAATATCTCTCTTTTGCAAAGAGCTGCGCATTGGAAAATTCAGGGCTATGTCGTGTAGATTATGGCCTAACAGGAGGCTTTAAAATTTTCTTTCTAGTGTCCTTCGTTTGGGAGAAAAATGCAATGTACAAGACAGCTTTTCCTTGCCAATATCTCTCTTTGCAAAGAGCTACGCATTGGAAAATTCAGGGCTATGTCGTGTAGATGATGGCCTAACAGGAGGCTTTAAAATTTTCTTTCTAGTGTCCTTCGTTTGGGAGAAAAATGCAATGGTACAAGACAGCTTTTCCTTGCCAATATCTCTCTTTTGCAAAGAGCTGCGCATTGGAAAATTCAGGGCTATGTTGTGTAGATGATGGCCTAACAGGAGGCTTTAAAATTTTCTTTCTAGTGTCCTTCGTTTGGGAAGAAAATGCAATGGTACAAGACAGCTTTTCCTTGCCAATATCTCTCTTTTGCAAAGAGCTGCGCATTGGAAAATTCAGGGGCTATGTCGTGTAGATGATGGCCTAACAGGAGGCTTAAAATTTCAATCTAGTGTCCTTCGTTTGGGAGAAAAATGCATAAGGTACAAGAC